>NC_135803.1:147306787-147501787 GCF_964213995.1 Mustelus asterias | reverse complement strand
ACGGGGCAGCAAATTTAAAACAGAGTGTTTTGATTTTGATTTTGATTTGATTTGATTTATTATTGTCACATGTATTAACATAATGTGAAAAGTATTGTTTCTTGCGTGCTATACAGACAAAACATACCGTTCATAGAGAAGGAAATGAGAGAGTGCAGAATGTCGGGTTACAGTCATAGAAACATAGAAACATAGAAACCCTACAGTGCAGAAGGAGGTCATTCGGCCCATCGAGTCTGCACCGACCACAATCCCACCCAGGCCCTACCCCCACACATTTTACCCGCTAATCCCTCTAACCTATGCATCCCAGGACTCTAAGGGACAATTTTTAACCTGGCCAATCAACCTAACCCGCACATCATAGCTAGGGTGTAGAGAAAGATCAACTTAATGCAAGGTAAGTCCATTCAAAAGTCTGACAGCAGCAGGGAAGAAGCTGTTCTTGAGTCAGTTGGTACGTGACCTCAGACTTCTGTATCTTTTTCCCGAAGGAAGAAGGTGGAAGAGAGAATGTCCGGAGTGCGTGGGATCCTTAATTATGCTGGCTGCTCTGCCGAGGCAGCGGGAAGTGTAGACAGCGTCAATGGATGGGAGGCTGGTTTGAGGAGAGCTGAGTTGAGGAGAAACTACTTCTCCCAAAGGGTTGTGAATCTGTGGAATTCGCTGCCCCAAAGTGCGGTGGATGCTGGGACAGTGAGTAAATTTAAGGAGGAGTTAGACAGATTTTTAATTGGTAATGGGTTGAAGGGTTATGGGGAGAAGGCAGGAAAATGGGGATGAGGAGCATATCAGCCACGATCGAATGGCCGAGCAGACGCGATGGGCCGAATGGCCTAATTCTGCTTCGATATCTTATGAACTTATGAACTATTACAGAATGCAAAGTCGAATACAATCTGGTTGGTTCCAGAAGGTGTTGCTCTAAGAAACTAACTGGAAAGCATTCTATGAACTCTTCATCCAGGCTATTACTGATTCTTCCAGCTTATATGTAGATTAGACTCACCCATGATTATTGCCAGTATCTTATCACAATATGTCTTTTTATATTCCTAGTCCTAAATTGTGATTACCATTAGAAGGGGCTGTGGACCACTCCCAATGGTGACATATTTCTTTCCCTAACTATTCCTCATCTCCACCCAAATTGACTCGACATCTCCTGGACCGAGGTTATCTCTAACCATTGCACCAATACCATCTCTGATTAGCAGTGATACTCCTCCACCTTTACCTCGCTTCCTATTCTTCCTGAATGTCACATACCCCTCAATATTCAGGATCCTGCTGCAGCCAGGTCTCCGTAATGACAATCAGATCAGAATTATTAACTTCAATGTGCGCTCCCAACTTGTTAATTTTGTTATAAATGCTATGGGGGGAGGGAGGGGGGGGTGCACTGTGGCACAATGGTTAGCACTGCTGTCTCACGGCACCAGGGATCCGGGTTCGATTCCCGGCTTGGGTCACTGTCTGTGTGGAGTTTGCACGTTCTCCCCGTGTCTGTGTGGATTTCATCCGGGTGCTCCAGTTTTCTCCCACAGTCCAAAAGACGTGCAGGTGAAGTGGATTGACCATGCTAAATTCTCCCTCAGTGTACCTGAACCAGGCACTGGAGTGTGGCAACTAGGGGAATTTCACAGTAACTTCATTGCAGTGTTAATGTAAACCTACTTGTGACTAATAAATACACTTTGAACTTGAAATGGAGATGCAGATATATAAGGGGGTGACGTTCATATTCAACAGGAATATAAACTGGACAGTCATGGAAGTCACCACAGTCCCAGATGACCAGAGGCAACTCTGCCCTTTGAGGGGGAGAGCTGACTGGTGGTGATTTAACCTGAGGATCACCACAGCTCAGGCAACGTTGAGAAACTGGGGTCTTCATGAATACCGGTATGAGAATTCAACCCATGCTGTTGGTGTCGCTCTGCATCACTAACCAACTGTTCAGTCAACTGAGCTAAACTGACCCTTTCAAAAAAAACGCAAGTGTTAAATTAGCTGATAGGCCGAGGCTACATGGACTTCAGAGAATCATAGATTCCCTACAGTGCATTCAGCCTATCAAGGCTGCACCGACAACAATCCCACCCAAGCCCTATCCCCGTAACCCCATGTATTTACCCTAGCTGATCCCTCTGACGGTAAGGGGCAATTTAGCATGGCCAATCCACCTAACCCGCATATCTTTGGACTGTGGGAAGAAACCGGAGCACCCGGAGGAAACCCACGCAGACACGGGGAGAACATGCAAACTCCACACAGACAGGGACCCAAGGCCAGAATTGGACCCGGGTCCCTGGTGCTGTGAGGCAGCAGCGCTAACCACTGTGCCACCCTTCTCTGACCTACCTCTTTGACCAAGACATTGTTGCGGGCCTCAATATCTCCTACTGCGGCTCAGTGTCACATTTTGATTTGAAAATGACCCGAAATTTGCTGATGTGATGGCGATGCCAACCCACTGTGCCACCGTGCTGCCTCAGGGCTTCATAGAGTCATAGAATCCTTACAGTCCCTCGTGCCCACCGACCACAATCCCACCCAGGCCCTATTCCTGTAACCCCACATATTTACCCTGCTAACCCACTAACACTAGGGTCAATTGAGCATGGCCAATCAATTTAACCCGCACATCTTTGGACTGTGGGAGGAAACCGGAGCACCCGGAGGAAACCCACGCAGACACGGGGAAGAACGTGCAAACTCCACACAGATAGAGACCCGAGGGCGGAATTGAATCCGGGTCCCTGGCGCTGTGAAGCAGCAGTGCTGTGGGCGGCACAGTGGTTCTCCCAGAGTATCTCGTGTAGAGTATCTGCGACCAATATTCCTTACAGGACTCTGATTTATCTTTTACTCAGAAGGCTACTGATTGGGTCAGGTGGATCTCTCAGCTGCCCAAGAAAACAAGGGCTTTTAAGATGTTGTAAAGGAGCAGTGAGCCCATCTTTGGGGCAATAGGCGACAGATGAGGAGGAGGTGGTGTTAGATAACTGCCTTGTAGTCACTCCATGGGATCCAATGAACTATAAATTTCTTTCCACCCTGACTGAGCACAGTCTCTGCAAGATAGTAAAAGCAATTGCCTCCTTATAATGATTAACAAACAAATCTTAAATCATACGCTGCAGCAGCAACAACTCCAATGCGACTGAGTAATTTGTAGGCTAATTTAAGGTCCCTAAATCCCGAGGCAATATGGTTTTATTGGAATATGCCATCATTTAACATCCCCAAATTGAATTCATGTACCAATGTACGGCTGATTTCAGCTGAGTTTTGTGTTTTGTGGATTTATTAGCTTGTTCCTCGCTACCAATACAAATTTGCCATCAGCTCTGATGGGACAGATTAATTAGTTGCATTTAACCATTCCATAAGCGGAATGAGAAGAACTAAAGGAGATAGTTGAGCTTGAAGCATCAGCTTAGTGATGGATGTCACCTCTGGGTTAGAAAATGGTGAGTGCCGACTTTCATGTGAAAACATAAGAAGGAATTTTAGTGAGGCAGTGAGGTAGGGATGTATTGTCAGATGTGCTGCCCTTTGGATATCAGCTCAATGCCCAGACTAAGCTCTGTTGGTATTCAAAAGTTCCTACGGCCATCGTTTGAAGAAGTGCAACATGTTCTCTCTGCTGCCAACTCCTGCCTCAATAAAGAACAAAGAAAATTACAGCACAGGAACAGGCCCTTTGGCCCTCCATGTTGCCCTTGTGAACTAAAAACCCCTACCTTTCCGGGGACCATATCCCTCTATTCCCATCCTATTCATGTATTTGTCCAGACACCCCTTAAGAGTCGCTATCGTAAATGTTAGGAATTTGGGAAGTTAATCAGGGTTAACAGTTAAACTTGCGATGAAAACAAAATAACAAACACGCAACAAGATTAGCAGGCATCTAGAGGAATAATGAGGTGTGATTTTCCCAGTAAGGAGATTAGCAGGTGTCTGGAGGAATGATAAGATGCAATTTGCCCAGTAACAAGATTAGCAGGCGTCTGAAGAAATTGAGGTGTGCATTGCCATATCAGAAAACCTGTTTATCAGTGGGGCTATACAAATGATAACTTCTAAAGGCAAGGGATTTGGGAGATGTAGACAGCCAAATCCACAGGGTGGAATATCAAAGAGACTGAACAATATAACTACTGGCACCTTCATTGGGGAAGGAGGCCAGTTTTGCATCCAACAGTCAGACAGGCCATCCCCAGCTAATCTTCACAGAGGCCAATTCCATCTATGATCAGATCCATGGAGGCCTGTCCCATCTAACATTGTAAGAAGTCTCACAACACCAGGTTAAAGTCCAACAGGTTTATTTGGTAGCAAATACCATAAGCTTTCGGAGCACTGCTCCTTCGTCAGATGGAGTGGAAATGTGCTCTCAAATAGTGCAAACAGACAAAATCAAGTTGCAGAATACTGATTCGAATGCGAATCCTACAGCCAGCCAGGTCTTAAAGGTACAGACAATGTGGGTGGAGGGAACATTCAACACAGGTTAAAGAGATGTGTATTGTCTCCAGACAGAACAGCTAGTGAGATTCTACAAACCCAGGAGGCAAGCTGTGGGGGTTACTGATAATGTGACATAAATCCAACATCCCGGTTTAGGCCATCCTCATGTGTGCGGAACTTGGCTATCAGTTTCTGCTCAGC
This sequence comes from Mustelus asterias, assembly GCF_964213995.1. Lineage (NCBI taxonomy): Eukaryota > Metazoa > Chordata > Chondrichthyes > Carcharhiniformes > Triakidae > Mustelus > Mustelus asterias. Next base: position 147,497,110 of record NC_135803.1, on the reverse strand, counting down.
GACTCTGCGACATCTAACATTTACAGCCAAGGCAGTTTGCAGATACCCTCCTCTAAAAGATACAGTTTTGTACCTTCGCTAAATGAGGAAAAGACATTTTCCCATGTTATAATGTAATCAATGGCAAAGCAATGTGGTAGTCAGCTGATCAGCTGACCTGGTATAAATAGAAAGCAGATGGGGATTGTGGGGAGCTTTCCTGGCCCAGGACATGGCCCGAGTGGTGGTGTAATTAAGTTTCTTTATTGAACATTTTAAAAAATTTACATTGTGAAGTTAGTTCTTTTATTGCTTGCTATTGGAGTATCCTTACTGCCACATCAACATCCCAGACTTGGTCATCTAAGCTGTATTATGTGGTAACTATGAACTGGATTTGACTTCGAGTTATTAAACTGGATGTTGTTTGTGAGAAGTGGTTTCTCCATGAGTTCAGGGAACGTCAGTATATTTTGGGAATAAGAGGTAATTTCAGATAAAATGATATTTAGTGATTAATATACTTAAGCGTCATCTTCTTGTTGTGTTTTCTTTTACTTTAATAAATCCTCCTTATTAATTGTTTGCACAATGACTGAACTGGTTCCTCACATTATTCCAAACAAATACACATCGCAAAGAACCAGTGTTTTGAGTTTTCCTATGGGGTTTTGACGCACTCACAGGTAACATCAGTGGGGTTCTTAACTTTCAACCACTTGGAAAATAAAGCCTATCCACCACCTGCAAGGCACAAGTCAGGAGTGTGATGGAATACTCCCCACTTGCCTGGATGGGTGCAGCTCCAACAACACTCAAGAAACTCGACACCAGCCAATTTGATTGGCGCCACATCCACTCCCTCCACCACCAACGAAGTGGCAGCAAATGTGTACCATCTGTAAGATGCACTGCAGCGACTCACCAAAGCTCCTTCTAAATCCACGGACTGCTACCATCTAGAAGGACCAGAGCAGCAGATACATGGGAACACCATCACCTGGAAGTTCCCCTCCGAGCCATTCAGCATCCTGACGTGGAAATATATTGCCGTTCCCTCACTGTCAAAATCCTGGAATTCCCTCCCTACTGTGGGTGTACCTACACATATGGGCTGCAGCGGTTCAAGAAGGCAGCTCACTGCCACCTTCTCAAGAACAATTAGGCATTGGCAATAAATGCTGGCCTAACCAGTGACGCCCATATTCTGTAAATGAATTAAAACAAAACAGGAGAGTTGCTCACTCACCTCCCCGGTACTTGGGATCTGGTCATGTGAAAAATGGCATCTTATGTTTGTTGACTGGTCTTACAATTATTCACTTCTCCTCGTTCGATATACTCTTTAAAACTTTGCTCTTTCATCATTTGAGTGGCACAGTGGTTAGCATTGCTGCCTCACGGCACCAGGGACCCGGGTTCAATTCCCGGCTTGGGTCACTCTCTGTGTGGAGTTTGCACGTTCTCCCTGTGTCTGCGTATGTTTCCTCCCACAGTCCAAAGATGTGCAGGTTTGGTGGAATGGCCATGCTAAATTGCCCCTTTGTGTCAGGGGGACTAGCTAGGGTAAATGCATGGGGTTATGGGGATTGGACCTGGATGGGATTGTGGTCGGTGCAGATTCAACGGGCCGAATGGCCTTTTTCTGCACTGTAGGGATTCTATGATCAAGCTTTTGGTCAACTGCCTTGATTTTTCTTTCTGTAGTTGTGTCAAATATTGATTGTTGACCCTCCCTATAGAGGGCTACAGGCGGTTGGTCTGGGTAGGACAACATGATCGGCGCAGGCTTGCTGGGCCGAAGGGCCTGTTCCTGTGCTGTATGTACTGTTCTTTGTTTTTATAACAGTGATAATATCTGGCCTGGGTACATGGGTTCAAATCCCAGCTTGGCAGCTGCTGAAATCTGAATTCAAATAATCAATCTGGAATTGTAAAGCTCTTTTCAACAACGGTAATCATGAAACCGTCATCAATTGTTGTAAAAACCCATTCCCTTCTTTTAGGGAAGGAAATCTGCCCTCTTGACCTGGCCTGGCCTACATGTGACTTGTAATAAGTCTGCGGAGGCAGAAGTCCCTTCACCAAAGTTCCTTTAGTTACAACTCTAACAGCAATACACAGAGTGCTATCTTTTAGCAGTCTACCTCCAGGGGTGTCAGAGGAACTGACACTCCCAGTTCAGTGCAAGGCAAAGACTCCCTGATTAGCCCATCAATTGGATCTTTAATCAGGGAGTTCATACTCTAAAAGGCCAACTTCAATTAAAGTTTAAAATTTATTTATTAGTGTCACAAGCAAGGCTTACACTAACACTGCAATGAAGTTACTGTGAAATCCCCCTACTTGCCATATTCCGGCATGTGCTCAGGTCAATGCACCTAACCAGCACGTCTTTCGGACTGTGGGAGGAAAGTGGACTATCCGGAGGAAACCCACGCAGATACAGAGAGGACATGCAAACTCCACACAGACAGTGACCCAAGCTGGGAATCAAACCCAGATCCCTGGCGCTGTGAGGCAGCATTGCTAACCACTGTGCCACCCCATTAAAGTCATTACATGACTCCAGATCCACAGCAATGTGGTCGCTTCTGTGGTCTGGCAAGCCACTCAGTTCAAGGGCAGTTAGAGATGGGGCAACAAATGCTGCCCTTGCCAGTGGTGCCCATGTCTGATGGAAAGGAAAAAGAAACAAATGAGACATCTTGGGATATTTTGCAACGGTGCAGGTGCTACGTGAATGCAAGTTGTTGTGGTTGTTTAGGGTAACATTTTGAGTCGTATCAGAAACCTGTGATTTACAAAACAAGTTAATTTGTTGGCATCGACCGCAAATGTTGTAACAAATACAGAAACACATTTATTATTTGTTTTTAGAGAGGGCTGCATCTTGACTCCAACTCTGCCACTTTTTGCTCAGTAGCAAATTACAGGTCCAGCTGCGGGAATCTGTCACATTCCCAAACAGCGCATGGCAAAACTGTGCAAATAAAATTAAAATCATTTCGTTTCAAGGCCTGAAAATTACAGCCTAAACTGAGCATAAAACAGTGTGCCAAAAAAAAGAAAGAAAGCTTTTCCTTCGAAAGCGACTGGGAAACCTGGCAGTAGTGTCTACAGTAAGAAGTCTCACAACACCAGGTTAAACCTTGTCTACAACAGTAATTTTTAAATTTATTCATTCGTGGGGCATGGGTGTCGCTGGCTGGCCAGCATTTATTGCCCATCCTGAGTTACCCTTGGAGGGCAGTTGAGAGTCAACCACATTGCTGTGGCTCTGGAGTCACATGTAGGCCAGACCAGGTAATGACAACAGATTTCCTTCCCTAAAAGGACATTCGTGAACCAGATGGGTTTTTCCTGACAATCGATAATGGTTTTGTAGTCATCAGTAGATTCTTAATTCCAGATTATTTTTTTTACTGAATTCAAATTGCATTTGCCATGGCGGGATTCGAACCCAGGTCCCGAGAACATTAGCTGAGTTTCTGGATTAATGGTCTCGTGGTAATACCACTAGGCCATTGCCTCCCCAATAAAAATTCACCATTTTTTTCACCCCATTGACTAAACTTGCGGGTATTTGCCATTTGGATATACAGAAAATGTAAGCTTTTTTTTTTGTCCATAAACTTTCTTTGTCCTTACCGCAAATTGTACACACACATCACTTCCCTGATGAAGGAGCAGTACTCAAAGCTTGTGATTCCAAATAAACCTGTTGGATTTTAACCTGGTGTTGTGAGACTTCTTACTGTGCCCATCCCAGTCCAACGCCAGCATCTCTGCATCATTGCACGCACAAAGGTGGATTTCATTTAGCTTTCGCGCCCAACTAACTAGGGTGGCACAGTGGTTAGCGTTGCTGCCTCACAGCGCCAAGGACCCGGGTTCAATTCCAGCCTCGGGCCACTGACTGTGTGGAGTTTGCACTTTCTTCATGTATCTGTGTGGGTTTCCTTCGGGTACTCTGGTTTCCTCCCACAGTCCAAAGATGTGCAGGTTAGGTGGATTGGCCATGGTAAATTGCTCCTTAGTGTCAGGGGGATTAGCAAGGTAAATATATGGGGTTACGGAAATAGAGCCTGGGTGTGATGTGGTCGGTGCAGACTTGATGGACCGGATGGCCTCCTTCTGCACTGTAGAGATGATATGATTCTATGAACTCAGTAACTAACTCACGACGTGACACTCCACTCCAATTTTATTTACTGTCGAGTCATGCTGTAGCAGATGACGATTGAAGTTGTGGATTTAGATCTCCTGGCCTGTATCAACATGCTGTTACTGATTGAAGAATGGTCAAATGCCCACACGCTGCTCCAACAAGGTCTTCATTCCTCTTCAGTCAATGCCGGTGGCACAGTGGTGCCCATAGCTACATTTCAAGCAGTTACCCAGGTTTGAGCCCTGACCTTGCAGTCAGTTGAGTTCTGTCAGCTCTGGCCCAATGGATACAATTCTTGCCTCTAACTCACAGGGTTCGAACTTCAGGGCATGAGTACAAAAATCAAGGCTGGGTAGGTGATAGTCTAATGGCATTGCCACAGGATTGGCAATCTGGAGATCCAGGGTAATGCTCTGGGGACCCAGGTTCAAATCCCACCCACAGCAGATGGTGAAATATTGAATCCAATAACAAAGGTGGAATTAAAAGTCCAATGTTAAGACCATAAGATATAGAAGCAGAATTAGGCCATTCGGCCCACCCGAGTCTACTCCACCATTCAATCATGGCTGATATGATTCTCATCCTCACTCTCCTGCATTCTCTCCGTAACCCTTGTTCCCCTTATTGATCAAGAGCCTATCTATCTCTGTCTTAAAGACACTCAATGACCTGGCCTCCACAGCCCTCTGTGGCAATGAGTTCCATACATTCACCACCCTCTGGCTGAAGAAATTCCTCCTCATCTCAGTTTTAAAGGAGCGTCCCTTCACTCTGAGGCTGTGCCCTCGAGTCCTAGTCTCGCCCACTAGTGGAAACATCCTCTCCATGTCCACTCTTTCTAGTCCTCTCAGTATTCTGACCATGAAACTATCACTGAGGGTCATTGTAATGACTTTAACAAGGCCATTGAGGTTGGCCTTTCTGAATATGAACTCCTTGATTGAGCTCATTATTGCTTGTCCAATCAGTGTTTTCTGTATATATAACTGGGAGTATCAGGTCTTCTGGCACTCTGGATGCTGACACAGAGCTTGTAACACTCTATGAACTACAATAGAGCTTGTAACTAAAAGAGAATCTGGTGAAGGGACACTGGCTTCTGCTGACTTATTTCAGTCATAAAAACCCATCTGGTTCACGAATGTCCTTTAGGGAAGGAGGGAAATCTGCCGTCCTTACCCGGTCTGGCCCACTGATCCAGAGCTATGTGGCTTAAATGCCATTCTGACATGGCCCAGTGTAGGCATGCAGTTCAAGGGCAGTTAGGAGACAATATGCATGTGGGTGGCATGGTGGCACAGTGGTTAGCACTGCTGCCTCACAGCGCCAGGTGGATTGGCCATGCTAAATTGCCCCTTAGTGTCAGGGGAACTAGCTAGAGCAAATGCATGGGTTATGGGGATAGGGTCTGGGTGGGATTGCGGTTGGTGCAGACTCGATGGGCCGAATGGCCTCCTTCTGTACTGTAGGATTCTATGATTCTATCCAATGAATAAAAAAACTAGAGTTTTCTCAAGAGATTAATCCAGCATCAAATCCTGAAGTGATACGCAAAAATTAGTACCTGACCAAAGACTGGTGCAGAAGCGGGAAGTGCGAGAGGAGCTGTACGCTGCTGATGGAGAAATGATTTTTCACTGCTGCCCAAGGTTAGAAGAGATAATAGCTGCCTGTTCAGGTGATTCCGATGGCACTACTTTGAATAAGAGCAGTGTGAGTTATCGCTGGGGACAATATATATCCCTCAATATAGACACAGCAGCACCAATAAATAGAAGTGACAGCTAAAAATAAAACTGCACAAGAAACATAACACAAATACATTTTTTAATGGCACAGTATCGTCACAAGGGGTTTGGGAATTCTGTCTGCTCTTCTTGAGAGATTACATCAGGGCTACTTTTACCATCCACTTATCTTCCCTACTGGCATCTTGAGATTATTAGGAGCTGTTGTTACTGTCCATTTAGGAGCCTTGACCACATAAAGGGAAACAGAGTGTCTCATTTTAACCAATAGCGCTCTGCCACCAGATTTCATTTTATTTTAAGAATAAGTAAGATACAAAAGTCTGAGGTCACGTACCAACCAACTCAAGAACAGCTTCTTCCCTGCTGCTTCAATCAGACTTTTGAATGGACCCACCTCACATTAAGTTGATCTTTCTCTACACCGTAGCCATGACTGTAACACTACATTCTGCACTCTCTCCTTTCCTTCTCTATGAATGGTATGCTTTGCCTGTACAGCGCGCAAGAAACAATACTTTTCACTGTATGTTAATACATGTGACAATAATAAAACAAATCAAATTTCCTTCTCTATGTACAGTATGTTTTGTCTGTATAGCGCGCAAGAAACAATACCTTTTACTGTATACCAATACATGTGACAATGATAAATCAAATCAAACAAAACAAACTTTATTATACATAGTTCAAATTAAGCAAAGCAACACCATTATCTAAACAATATGGTTTATAACTACGTTTGTTATACACTCAGGTTCACCTATTACCTTACCAAGAATTCTCTAATAAGGCACATTCATCATCGAGTTACTTACTGCTTTATGGACCACCCATAAGTAAGCTACACTCCTCAGGAGAATTCTCCTCAGTTCCAGCTATTTTTAGAGGTGAAATTTTCATTTACCATCTCCTGACTGTGGAGGCCTCAGTCCCTTGTTCTGGTTAAGTTTCGATCCTTCCAACGTAATTCAGTTGATTACTGAATAAGTCACACTGTGAGGACCACTGTAAATTCTCCCACTAGCTTCACTAGTGACTCCACGCATACTGAAGCATTCCATGTTCAAATGCAACAAGATCTGGACAATATCCAGGCTTGGGCTGATTCGAGTGAATAACTTCTTGCATTAGACAAGTGCCAGGCAATGACCATCTCCAACAAGAGAGGATCTAACCATCGCTCCTTGACATTCAATGGCATTACAATCTGAGCTCCCTATCTGCTTCAAGTAGACGACCATCATCCCGGTACCGAAGAAAAGCTAAGCAGCGTGCCTTAATGACCATTGGCCGGTGGCTCTGACATCCATCATTATGAAGTGCTTCGAAAGGCTAGTCATGGCATGACTCAATTCCAGCCTCCTGGACTGCCTGGATCCACTACAGTTTGCCTACAGCCGCAACAGGTCCACAGCAGACGCCATTTCCCTGGCCCTGCACTCAACCGTGGAACACCTAGATAACAAAGACACCTATGTCAGACTCCTATTTATTGACTACAACTCAGCCTTCAAATTCATTATTCCGATGAAACTCATCTCCAAACTCTGTGGCCTGGGCCTCGGCTCCTCCCTCTGCGACTGGATCCTGAACTTCCTAACACACAGACCACAATCAGTAAGGATAGGCAACACCTCCTCCACGATCATCCTCAACACGTGTGCCCCACAAGGCTGTGTTCTCAGCCCCCTACTATACTCCTTGTACACCTATGACTGTGCGGCCAAATTCCCCTCCAATTCGATTTTCAAGTTTGCTGACGACACCACCATAGTGGGACAGATCTCAAACAATGATCAGACAGAGTGCAGGAATGAGATAGAGAATCTGGTGAATTGGTGCAGCAACAATAATCTCTCCCTCAATGTCAACAAAACGAAGGAGATTGTCATCGACTTCAGGAAGCGTAAAGGAGAATATGCCCCTGGCTACATCAACGGGGACGAAGTAGAAAGGGTCGAGAGCTTCACATTTTGAGGTGTCCAAGTCACCAACAACCTGTCCTGGTCCCCCCATGCCGACAAAAGAAAGCCCACCAACGCCTCTACTTTCTCAGAAGACTAAGGAGATTTGGCATGTCAGCTACGACCCTCACTAACTTTTACAGATGCACCATAGAAAGCATTCTTTCTGGTTGTATCACAGCTTGGTGTGGCTCCTGCTCTGCCCAAGACCACAAGAAACTACAAAATGTCGTGAATGTAGCCCATTTAATCACGCAAACCAGCCTCCCATCCATTGACTGTGTCTACACTTCCCGCTGCCTCGGCAAAGCAGCCAGTATTATTAAGGACCCCACGCACCCTGGACATTCTCTCTTCCACCTTCTTCCATTGGGAAAAAGATACAAAAGTCTGAGGTCACGTACCAACCGACTCAAAAACAGCTTCTTCCCTGCTGCCATCTGACTTTTGAATGAACCTACCGTGCATTAAGTTGATCTTTCTCTACACCCTAGCTATGACTGTAACACTACATTCTGCATTCTCTCATTTCCTTCTCTATGAATGGTATGCTTTGTCTGTATAGCCTGCAAGAAACAATACTTTTCACTGTATACTAATACATGTGACAATAATAAATCAAATCAAATTGAAATCAAATCACTGAATCCCCAACTATCACCATCCTGGGGGGGGGTTACCATTGATCATAAACTGAACTGGACCAGCCGTATAAATACTGTGGCTAAAAGAGCAGGTCAAAGACCTGAAGTGAGGAATTTACCTCCTGACTCCCCAAAACCTGTCCACAGGACACAGTAAGAAGTCTCACAACACCAGGTTAAAGTCCAAAAGGTTTATTTGGTAGCACAAGCCACAAGCTTTCAGAGCGCTGCTCCTTCATCAGGTGAGTGGGAGTCGTGTTCACAAACAGGGCGTATAAAGACACAAACTCAATTTACACGATAATGCTTGGAATGCGAGTCTTTACAGGTAATCAAGACACAATACAGACGCAAGTCAGGAGTGTGATGAAATACTCATCACTTGCCTGGATGGTGCAGCTCCAACAACACTCAAGGAGATCAACACCATCCAGGACAAAGCAATCTGCTTGATTGTCATCCCATCCACCACCTTCATAATTCACTCCCTCCACCAAAGCATGGCGTGTTTAAGCTCTGCCCATCTCTATGGCAGCGTGAATCACATCCTGTTTTTTTTGGCAGTGTGGTAGAATCTGGAGAGAAAACCAATCGGTTTCTCTGAAGAGAAAGACACCAGTTTTCTCGCTGGAAACAACACTCTGCCATATTTGGTAAGATATTGCCAATTTTTAAGTATAATAGACTCTAAGCTCACTTTAATTGCATTTATCCATTCTTCTATGGTTATGATTTCAAAACCGAAGGTTATGCTCTGAAACACATGAACTGGATATTCACAAGTGACAGTATCAAAGTTGATTCTGGGTTGCTGGTGTGGCTTCTGTTCAACTGCACCAGGCATCTTTATTGTCTTGAGTGTGTGAAGTCAATCATCTCTGTTGTTTCTTGCCAGTTTATGAGGTTTCCTTCATCAAAGGTCTTGAGGAACACTGTAGCCACTTTGGGCTCTTCAGTTTCCCAGTCTGGCTATTTATTGGGTAATTCTTTAAGTTGAAGAATGGTAGCCAGAACAATTGAGAAATTGTCCACTCATTACTCACTCCCCATCAGGTAGGGCCATCAGATTGTTAATAACCAGCTTACAAGACAGTACTTCAGGGATTGAGAATATTCAGCCGACACTTTGATTCAAAGGGAGGCAATGGCCGAGTGGTATTGTCGTTCGACTATTAATGTAAAAAACTCAGCTCATACTTTGGGGACCCGGGTTCGAATCCTTCCCTGGCAGATGGTGGGATTTGAATTCAATAAAAAAAAATCTGGAATTAAGAATCTACTGATGACCATGAATCGATTGTTGGAAAAATTCATTTTGGGCGGCACGGTGGCTAGCACTGCTGCCTCACAGCGCCAGGGACCAGGGTTCGATTCCCGGCTTGGGTGACTGTGTGGAGTTTGCACATTCTCCCTGTGTCTGTGTGGGTGTCCTCCGGGTGCTCCGGTTTCCTCCCACAGTCCCAAGATGTGCGGGCTAGGTTGGTTGGCCATGCTAAATTCACCCTTGATGTCAGGGGGATTAGCAGGGTAAATGTGTTAGGTTACAGGAATAGGACCTGGGTGGGATTGTTGTCGGTGCAGACTCGGTGGGCTGAATAGCCTCCCTCTCAACTGTAGGGATTCTCTGATTCATAGATTCAAAGATGTTGACAGCACAGAAGGAGGCCATTTGGCCCATTGTGTCTACGCCAGTCAACAACGATTTGACCACACTAATCCCATTTTCCAGCCCTTGGCCCATAGCCCTGGAAGTTACAGCAGTGCAAGTAAATACCTAAACACTTCTTAAATGTTACAAGAGTTTCTAACACTCTCACCCTTCTGGGCGTTGGTTTAAGGGAGTCTGCTTTGTAAAGGGGTGCTGCTTTTCTAATGTGATGTAAACCTTCACCTATCCCTCCAAGCAGGCAACACTTGTAACCTCACGTCTCAAATTGTAACCTATCCCAAAATTTAGTCTTTTGAAAGGAATCTAAGTTAAAAGAATCGCTATCAACTGCTTCACCGGAATGTGAGTGTTTCATCTATTAACCACTTGCCCCTTGTTTCCACTGATTGTTTGCAGTTCTACTCCTCCATCAAGTACAGACTAAGAAGTCCTCCTGCTTTCCTCTTCTGGATAATGGGAAGCAGTTTGTTCCATGCTACATTATGTGGTCCCTTCAGGATCCTTAAAGAGTCACTCAAAGCAGCACTCAAAACAGAGTCTGGACTGAACTAACAAGACATAGCACCGTGACCACAATATATGTTAACTCTTACCTGTGCTATTGATTCTGCTCGGCACATTCTGTCTCCTGCTGCACAAATGCAGATGTTGTTTATGAAAAACTTTGTTTGGTTTACGAGAAAGCCTGTTCTGCTTGCATTGTACTTGCAAAAATTGCAGTCAAATGCTCTAGCTAACCCAGCATGCCTTCTGAGTTTTAAAATGTGGTCAAGTTAGCTTTAAATGCTCAGCATTTAAATGGAATTGCATAGGCAGAAATAGATTAAAATGAAGTCTTTGCATTAAAATAAAGTTTATTTATTAGTCATAAGTTGGCCTGCATTAACACTGCAATGAAGTTACTGTGAAATTCCCCTAGTCGCCACACTCTGGCTCCTGTTCGGGTCAATTCACCTAATCAGCACTTTCAGACTGTGGGAGGAAACCGGAGCACTCGGAGGAAACCCATGCAGACACGGGGGGAATGGGCAAACTCCACACAGACAGTGACCCAGGCCAGGAATCGAACCCGGGTCCCTGGCGCTGTGAGGCAGCAGTGCTAACCACTGTGCCACCGTGCCACCCACCAAACAGAGCTAAGCTTATATACGATCCCTCACATATCATCCTCCGATCTTCTCTTTTCCAGTAAGAATGTGCCCACTGTTACACAGCTGTGCCTTATAATCCTCTTCAATCTTTACACTTGTTCCAAATCTTTTGAATCACTGCAGTACCCTTCTGGAGGTGAGCAGAACTAGGCACAGCGTTCATAGGGTCAGTGATTGCTAAAGTGGCAGGAATGCCTCAATATTTGGGCTCAATGTTGACCTTTCCAACATCTGATATGCTTTACTCATTGTCTCCAAGTGTGGTTCTGATATCTTTAATTTGTTGTCAGGTCTAGCCTTCTCAAATTCCATGAGCATTCTTTACTTCCTTGAATTTTATTGTCAAAAGTTAGCTTTGCTCCACATTGAATTTCATCAGCTACCTTTGTGTCCGATTCCTATTATACTCTGAAGGTCTGCCCTCGCTCCTCTCCCCCCACCCTCCAACTTTACCCCACATGTGGCCGATTTCTCTATCTAAGTTTCTCGAATCCACTCCTTGGGCAGCAGTTTTACAAGCAAGCTGCCTATCGTGTGTACATTACACCGTGTGATTTCTTTACAAGGGATCTCAGCCACGAGGCATCAGCTTTGTCTCACTCTTTTGATTATCAGTGAGAGGTTTACTGTCGATATGAATGATGTCTGGGGTGTGGCAGGAATGATGTGGAGATGCCGGCGTTGGACTGGGGTGAACACAGTAAGAGTTTTAACAACACCAGGTTAAAGTCCAACAGGTTTATCTGGTAGCAAATACCATTAGCTTTCGGAGCGCTGCTCCTTTCAGTAATTCTAATCAGTATTCTGTAACTTGATTTTGTGTCTCAGTGCCCTGTTTGAGAACACATTTCCACTCCATCTGACGAAGGAGCAGCGCTCCGAAAGCTAATGGTATTTGCTACCAAATAAACCTGTTGGACTTTAACCTGGTGTTGTTAAAACTCTTACTGTGTGGCAGGAAGGCAGCTTTTAAGCAGGATGGGCCATGTGAAAGAGCAGGTGGTGAGGGTAAAGCAATCCTTGAATGGAATAAGAATGTTTCAGCTCGCAAGTTAATACAAACCTGCATGAAGTTATTTTTGAAAGTTTATTTACTACTGTCACAAAGTAGGATTACCTTGACGAAGTTGCTGTGAAAATCCCCTGGTCACGACACTCCAGCACCTGTTTGGGTACACTGAGGGAGAATTTAGGCTGATTCCGGGGATGGCGGGACTGATGTATGAGGAAAGATTGACTAGGTTAGGATTGTTTTTGCTGGAGTTCAGATGAATGGGGGTGGATCTCATAGAGATTTATAAAATTCTAACAGGACTAGACAGAGTGGATGCGGGGAGGATGTTCCCGATGGTGGGGGAGTCCAGAACGAGGGGGTCACAGTCTGAGGATTCGGGGTAGACCATTTAGTACAGAGATGAGGAGATATTTCTTCACCCAAAGAGTGGTGAGCCTGTGGAATTCATTACCACAGGAAGTGGTTGATGCCAAAACATTGAATGTATTCAAGAGGCGGCTGGATATAGCCCTTGGAGCGAATGGGATCAAAGGTTATGGGGAGAGAGCAGGATTAGGCTACTGAGTTGGATGATCAGCCATGACCGTGATGAATAGCGGAGCAGGCTCAAAGGGCCAAATGGCCTCCTCCATCTCCTATCTTCTGTGTTTCCATGTTAACATGGCTAATCCACCTAACCAGCATGTCTTTCGGACTGTGGGAGGAAACCGGAGCACCCAGAGGAAACCCACGCAGACACGGGGAGAACGTGCAGACTCCACACAGACAGTGACCCAAGCCGGGAATCGAACCCGGGTCCCTGGCGCTGTGAGGCAGCAGTGCTAACCACTGTGTCACCGTGCTGCAGTAAATAAAGATTCTTACCACAATGTCCTTAGGCAAAACCTTTAAGACTCATGCAATAACAGTAAAATTACCCAGTGTACACATTTAGAAAAGATTGCCTTGGCCCATCAGTGCCCGGTAAATACAGAGTATATCTTCTGACGTGCCATTTTCAATTTTGATGTTAATATCATTCCCCCAAAAGTGGAGGCTGTGACCCGAACCGGCAAAGCGTGAATAAATCTGCTATGGACTCAAAGTCTGCCCCACGGCACTGCTTCCCGCTGACTGAATCATGCCACTACACTGAGGCATTCTTATCGACAATGGCAGCGAGCTGGAAATGTACTCTGGTTACGCTGCAGCTGGGGAGTGTTTACACAGGAGAAGATGTAGATGAGATCTGACACCACTTCAGTGTGAATCAGAAGCCCCATCATAAAGCATCATTGACAATTTAATTATCCATTTAAAGTGGCACCTCCAACATTCACCCATGACTAATAAAAAGCAGTGGAGATTTGAAGTACTGGCCTTGTACATATGGTGCAGCAGTCCCCTAGGCATGAGACACAGACACATACAATACGAACTCTGGTTTTATCACAGCCACAGAAGATAAAAAATGTGCTTATAATTTTTGTACAAAGCTCTCTCCCCTGTAAATCCTACCAGGGAATTGGAGTGAGGTTAATTGGAGGCTCTACTGTTTTTGAAGTTTATTTATTATTGTCACAAGTAGGCTTACCTTCACACTGCATTGAAGTTACTGTGAAAATCCCCTAGTCGCCGCACTCCTGCGCCTGTTCGGGTACACTGAGAGAGAATTTAGCATGGCCAATGCACCTAACCAGTACGTCTTTCAGACTGTGGGAGGAAACCAGAGCACCCGGAGGAAACCCACGCAGACACGGGGACAATGCACAGAATCCACACAGGCAGCGACCCAAGTCGGGAATCGAACCCGGGTCCCTGGCGCTCTGAGGCAGCAGTCCAAAAACAGCAGTCCAAGTGACGCATTGAACTTGAATGTTCCATGCAGTGTAATGCAGGGGTTGCCAAACTATGGGTCACAACTCAGCATGATGGGGAGAGACTTGGGGGTTGAGAGCTTCGAAATAGCATTTGCTGCCCCTGGAGCTCGGACAGAATTTTGACAATTGTGAGACCACTTTCAATGTTCAAGCTGAAGGAAATCATAGAAACCCTACAGTGCAGAAGGAGGCCATTCGGCCCATCGAGTCTGCACCGACCACAATCCCACCCAGGCCCTACCCCCACATATCTTACCCACTAACCCCTCTAACCTACACATCCCAGGACTCTAAGGGGCAATTTTTTTTTTTTAACCTGGCCAATCAACCTAACTCGCACATCTTTGGACTGTGGGAGGAAACCGGAGCACCCGGAGGGAACCCACGCAGACACGAGGAGAATGTGCAAACTCCACACAGACAGTGACCCGAGCATCGAACCCGGGACCCTGGAGCTGTGAAGCAGCAATGCTAACCACTGTGCTACCGTGCCGCTGACAAGGACTGTCAGACAGACTCAAACCATTAACTCTGTTTCTCTCTCCACAGTTGCTGCCAGACCTGCTGAGTTTTCCCAGCACTTTCTGTTTTTTTATTTCAGAGTTGCAGCATCCGCGGTATTTCGCTTTGATTCCCTATAAATGTTCTTTCCTCCTGTTGTCAGTGGCTGTAGCTTGATCGGTTGCCCTTGGAGACCTGATGTGGGTCCACACTATTTCAGGACAAACCCAGCAGTGGTAAGCACTCAGCACGATCCCATCCCCACTCCATGCACCCCCCCCACCCCCACCCCCATCCTCTCACACACCCAACCATGATCAACAACTCTCCCGGCCCCAATTTTCACTCCACAAAATCTGAGGCAAAGTCTAAGAGATTGGATGAACTCGGTTTGTTCTCACTGGAATAATGGAGGTTGAGGGGTGACCTGATAGAGGTTTACAAGATTGAGTGGCATGGACAGAGTGGATAGTCAGATGCTCTTTCCTAGGGTAGAAAAGTCAAGTTCTAGGGGACATAGGTTTAAGGCGCATGGGGAAAAGTTTAGAGGAGATGTGTGAGGCAAGTTTTTTTACACAGAGGGTGGCGAATGTCTGGCACGGGATGCCCGGGGAGGTGGTGGGAGCAGGTACAATCGCAGCATTTAAGAGGCGTCTAGACAAATACATGAATAGGGTGGGAATGGAGAAGTTAAAGTTTATTTATCAGTCACAAGTAAGGCTTACATTAACACTGCAATTAAGTTACTGCGAAATTTCCCTAGTCGCCACAGTCCGGCATCTGTTCGAGTCAATGCACCTAACCTACACATCTTTCAGAATGTGGGAGGAAACCCACACAGACATGGGGAGAACGTGCAAACTCCACACAACAGCGACCCAAGACGGGAATCAAACCCGTGTCCCTGGTGCTGTGAGGCAGCAGTGCTAACCACTGTGCCGCCATGCCTATGGACTCTGTAAGTGCATACGGTTTTAGTTCAGGCAGACGTCAGGATCGGTGCAAGTTTGGAGGCCGAAGGGCCTGTTCTTGTGCTGTACTTTTCTTTGTATTGCAAACGTTCGGGAACTGCTGGTGTAAGGCATGAAAAGGAATGGCTTGATTTCATTCATCTTAATGGGATCCAATGACTATATTCATCAGAACATGCTTCTGTTATTCAAATAACATGATAGTCTGTGAATACCGTGAAAGGTTTCACACACTTGCATTTTAATGTAATATCTTTGCACCCTGAATATCAGATAAGGGATCAATCAAGGATTATGTAGGAGATACAGAAATCAGCTATTCAGACAACAGCTCAGATCATCATTCATTTCTACTGGAGTCTCTTCCCATTCTTCCTCATCTCAATCATTTACCATTATTCTCTATTCCCTTTTCCTTCATATACTTATCCAACTTTCCTTTAATTGCATCCAAACTATTCGCTTCAACCCTGTGGTAGTGAGTTTCCACATTTTCATTGCTTTTTGTAGAAAGTTTCTTCTGAACTCCTGATTGGATTTCCTGGTAGCTATCTCATACTGATACAAGGAGTAGGATTCTCCGGCCATTCACGCCAGCGGGATTCTCCCGCCCGACTGCAGTGAACGCCAAATTCGCTGTCCTCTCTGGCAGCAGCAGAGGGGCGCGAACGGCCAGAAAATTCCGGGTGAGACAGGGTAGATTCAGAAAGAATGTTCCCAATGGTGGGGGAGTCCAGAACTGGGGCTTGTAGTTTGAGGATAAGGGGTAAACCTTTTAGAACTGAGCTGAGGAGAAATGTCTTCACCCAGAGGGCGGCGAATGTGTGGAATTCACTACCACAGAAAGTAGTTGAGGCCAAAACGTTGTGTGATTTCAAGATGGAGGTAGACATAGCTCTTGGGGCTGAAGGGATTAAGGGTTTTGGGGGGTAAGGCGGGGGGGGCCACGATATTGAATTTGATGATCAGCCGTGATCAAACTGAATGGCATAGAACGGCCGAATGGCCTACTCCTGCTTCTAGGTTTCCTCCCACAGTTCAAAGCGGGTTAGGTTGATTGGCCATGCTAAATTGACCCTAGTGTCAGAGGGATTAGCAGGGTAAGTGTGTGGGGTTGCAGGAATAGGGCCTGGGTGGGATTGTGGTTGGTACAGATTCGATGGGCCGAATGGCCTCCTTCTGTACTGTAGGGATTCTATGATTCTAGTTTCTATTGAAGAGTATGTACAAGTATGGCTGCTCTGAAAAGATGATCAGTGTAATTCGCTGGTTTCATGATGGCCAGTGTGAAGTGAAGTGGTATATCATTGAATGTCTTTTCTATCACTAATGGCACCAAGCAATGCTGGCTCCAGCTCTGTTTGCCGTAGACTTCCTGCCCATGTTCCACTGCGCACTCAAGGAGCTTGACAGAGGAGGACACATTTGATTCAGGATGGATGGCAACCTCTTCAACTTGCAATGGCTCAAAGCTTGGACAAAAGGCTACTGAACACCTCCTGAGTGAACTCCTGTTCGCGGACAAATCTCATAGCACATACCCTGGCGGACGGACTTATATACAGGCCGGGATTTTCCAGCCCTCCTGTGATGGGTTTTCCCACAGCGAGCCCTTGCCCGCTGGGTCACTTTTCCCATGCTCCAAGTAGTATGAGTGACCCTTGACCCCATGCAACCCAGCTGGGCCTGATTTCATGTATCTCCTATTAATTGAATGAAAGTTCCAATTTTTTTCCCCAAAAAATTGACAACATCCAAAATCCAACATTGACCCGGTTATTGCGGTTACCAGTTCTGAGGCACTGTACCTGGATATCAGATCCCATTTTTGTTGAATGATTATGGTATCTTTCAGGGATTATGGTATCTTCCCTGCTGCCATCTGACTTTTGAGTGGACCTACCTCGCATTAAGTTGATCTTTCTCTAAACCCTAGCGATGACTGTAACACTGCCATCTGTATTCTCTCATTTCCTTCTCTATGAACGGTATGCTTTATCTGTATGGCGTGCAAAAAATAATACTTTTCACATGTGAGAATAATAAATCAAATCAAAAAAGGGGTTTTACCAGTATTTTGGATTCTAATCATTTTCCCATAATGCAATGATGGCCAACCTTGGCTAGTGAGTGGGCTGAATGAGTGGCCCTCCTTCACCTCAGTGGGCCACAAGATTGAAATTGGGTTTTTTCACTAACCATGACCCCATGAATAAGATGAAATACATTTAATACACACCGAATATTTCATATTGAGTTATAGAAGATATTTAATCATTTATGTATTAATAGAACCGTCATCAGCTTCAAATGGTAAAACCAAAAGAAATATCTCCGCTTTGGACACAGAGGGAGCGCATGGCTCTCACAGTCAAAGTTGTGAGTAATGAGCACACATCTCACTTCACTTGCCCTTGCTTTACATGCTTAGCACTTCAGTGCCTGTGGGAAGGTGATGGCCTAGTGGTATTATTGCTAGACTATTAATCCAGAAACTCAGCTAATGTTCTGGGGACCCGGGTTCGAATCCCACCACAGCAGATGGTGGAATTTGAAATCAATTTAAAAGAATCTGGAATTAAGAATCTAATGATGACCATGAACATAGAACATAGAACAGTGAAACCATTGAAAAACGCATCTGGTTCACTAATGTCCTTAAAGGAAGGAAATCTGCCATCCTTTCCCAATCTGGCTTACATGTGACTCCAGAGCCACAGCAATGTGGTTGACTCTCAACTGCTCTCAAAGGGCAACTCGGGATTATCAATAAATGCTGTCCATGTCCCACAAATGAATCGAATGAAAACACTTGTAGGAAAAAAATCTACATGGGCGGAAATCAGTGGAATGTGATAACCCAGTGTGTGGGCAACAGTCAACACGATGTCTCCTGGACTGCACTCAGAACCCAGATGGACCGCAAGTGGCCCCCGGGCCGCGGGTTGCCCACTATTGATAAACACAATCAAAATGCAGCAATCCTTTACACCTCATAATTGCAACAATCGACTAATCAGTAGCCTTGACAGAGCCTGAAGCTGCTGGAGTTTGTCCACCTGAACTACAGAAGATTTAAATAAGCCTCTTTTAAGCATTGACCAAGGCAAAGAATTTGACTTTTGAGGGAGGATGACTAGGACTTAAAGTATGGATCAGAGTAAAAGGCACGATAGCCTGAAGCACAGGAAGACATCAATTTATTTCCTTCAATGTGTTTAATGATTGAGTGACTGGCTCAATCAGCAACATTTCCATCACTAATTAAATTAAGTATTTAGACCCTATTAAGTCCACTGCCAAACTACTAGAAATGCTGAAGGCATTGGAGAAATATTAGCGCAGAATATTGGAGTTCAATCGATCAAAAACAATGCAGTTTACGTTTTACGTTATGTCATTTTTGTTTGTTTTACTCATTCATGAGACATGGGAATCAAAGCAAAATCACAGGATGAGAATCACAGATGGAATATTTTTTCAGTGCT
Source organism: Mustelus asterias (assembly GCF_964213995.1). Lineage (NCBI taxonomy): Eukaryota > Metazoa > Chordata > Chondrichthyes > Carcharhiniformes > Triakidae > Mustelus > Mustelus asterias. The sequence goes on along the minus strand of NC_135803.1, from coordinate 147,477,944 downwards.
AGTTCCACTGGGCACTTTTATATTTGGTGGTTTTTTTAGTCCAGATCACAGGAAGGCAGGGCACTGAGTTGCTAAAACTCAACCTCAAAGTACAATTCTGCCGGTTCACAGTCATAGAACATAGAACAGTACAGCACAGAACAGGCCCTTCGGCCCACGATCTTGTGCCGAGCTTTATCTGAAACCAAGATCAAGCTATCTCACTCCCTATCATCCTGGTGTGCTCCATGTGCCTATCCAATAACCGCTTAAATGTTCCTAAAGTGTCTGACTCCACTATCACTGCAGGCAGTCCATTCCACACCCCAACCACTCCCTGCGTAAAGAACCTACCTCTGATATCCTTCCTGTATCTCCCACCACGAACCCTATAGTTATGCCCCCTTGTAATAGCTCCATCCACCCGAGGAAATAGTCTTTGAACGTTCACTCTATCTATCCCCTTCATCATTTTATAAACCTCTATTAAGTCTCCCCTCAGCCTCCTCCGCTCCAGAGAGAACAGCCCTAGCTCCCTCAACCTTTCCTCATAAGACCTACCCTCCAAACCAGGCAGCATCCTGGTAAATCTCCTCTGCACTCTTTCCAGTCATTGTCCTATTCTTGTCTCTCGGGCAGAATGTTGTGGAGCCAAGTCCTGTTTCAGAGACCTGACCCTAAGAATCTCGGTAGACCTTCCAGTGCACTGCTGAGGGAGGTGCAGTTTTTGGATCAGATGTTAAACTGAGGCTCCTATGACTTATCAGGTGAGATCCTCTGGCTGTAGTTTAAAGAAGAATGAGGGGGGGAGGGGTTTGGGGGGGTTGCAGGGGTTGAGGGGGAGGATTCTCATTTGGTATTACCACTTGCTCCATCAACATCAAAGGCCACTGTCTGTGTGGCGTTTGCACATTCTCCCCGTGTCTGCATGGGTTTCCTCCGGGTGCTCCGGTTTCCTCCCAAAGGCCAAAGATGTGCGGGTTAGGTTGATTGGCCTTGCTAAATTGCTGTTTAGTGTCCCGGGATGAGTAGGTTAGGGAGATTAGTGGGGCAAGTATGTGGGGTTGCGGGGATAGGGCCTGGGTGGGGCTATGGTCCGTGCAGACTTGATGGGCCGAATGGCCTCCTTCTGCACTGTGGACTCTATGATTCTATGTTCACAAGAACTAATTGTCTGCTTGTTGCCATGATGCCATTTGTGGGAACTTGCTGCATGGAAATTGGTTGTTGGATCTCCTACCCTGGCCTACACTACAGAAATACTTCACTGCAAACTGAGATACCCTGAAGTTGTGGAAAGAGCTGTATCAACAACATTTCTCTTCATTACTCTGTGCAGGGAGCTATTTCGATCTGAACTCCAGAAGCAGCAAACATTGGATCGTTGGCACAAAAACAGAAAATGCTGAAAAATCTCAGCAAGTCTGACTGCCTCCATGGAGAGAGAATAGAGCCAACATTCTGAGTCTGGATCTAGACGCGAAACATTGGCTCTATTCTCTCTCTCTCTCCTCAGAGTCAGTCAGACCTGTTGAAATTTTCCAGAATTTTATATTTTTCTTTCCAGATTCCAGCATCCGCAGTTATTTGCCTCTATCTTATTGCAATGTTGGCAGAGGGTTAGGCCATTGCGCATGTAATTAGATTGTGGCTGGGTTGCAGCCTTACTCCCTGCCTTTGCCCATGTCAGTGCCAATCACTCACTAGTCAGGCTTTGTTGAAGTACATTTAGCTTTGTGAATATGATGTGGGGTTATTGAATGTAATGTCATGAAAAAGCTCAATAAATATTAGCAAACATGCAGACATCAATAACTCTCGTGGTACTGCAGATGTTTTCCACAGTAATTCAATGTAAACAATGTGTAGTTACCATATTGCTGCATGAAAGCTATATTTTTTTTATTCCATAAGACCATAAGATTTTGGAGTAGAATTAGGCCATTTGGCCCATCGAGTCGCCATTCAATCATGGCTGATATGATTCTCATTCCCATTCTCCTGCCTTCTCCCCGTAACCCTGGATCCCCTTATTGATCAAGCACCTATCTATCTCTGTCTTAAAGATACTCAATGACCTGGCCTCCACAGCCCTCTGTGGCAATGAGTTCCACATATTCACCACCCTCTGTCTGAAGAAATTCCTCCTCATCTCAGTTTTAAAGGAGCGTCCCTTCACTCTGAGGTTGTGCCCTCGAGTTCTAGTCTCTCCCACTAGTGGGACCATTCCAGCATGGCTATTTGCAAGGTTATGCTCTCAAATCTACATAAAGCTACTAAATTCCATGAAGATGCAAGGGGGCATAAGGCTGCCAAGTAACTGGACATAACCTCAGGCAAAGCTGCAATCATGAACACATATGCATAAATATTGGGTTCAGTGTACCAACTTCAGCGAAACCTTCCCTCACCCTGCCACCCAAACCCACCCTGCCAGATTGGCCAATGCTGATGACAAAGGGTCACCCTGACTCGAAACGTTGGCTCTATTCTCTCTCCACAGATGCTGTCAGACCTGCTGAGATTTTCCAGCATTTTCTGTTTTTGTTTCAGATTCCAGCATCCGCTGTATTTTATTTTTATATTAAGGCCAATGCCGGTGACTGGTGACATTTTTTGATTTGATTTGATTTATTATTGTCACATGTACTGGGATACAGTGAAAAGTATTGTTTCTTATGCGCTATACAGACAAAGCATACTGTTCATAGAGTACATAGGGGAGAAGGAAAAAAGGTGCAGAATGTAGTGTTATAGTCATAGCTAGGGTGTAGAGAAAGATCAACTTAATGCGAGATAGGTCCATTCAAAAGTCTGATGGCAGCAGGGAAGAAGCTGTTCTTGAGTCGGTTGGTACGCGACCTCAGACTTTTGTATTTTAAACTGGCTTTTTTGGTATCATAAGCCTCTATTTTTTTTGTGCTCATAAATGGCACATCTCGCCATGATTATTTTGTTACCTTTTTCTTTTATTAGTATTTAACATTGAAAATGACCGTGTAATCGATTATAATGGATATTATCCAATGTAAACTAAGTGCTAGTGATCCTGTCATTCTAGGCAGAACTACAAAGAGTTGTGAACATAGCCCAATCCATCAAGCAAACCAAAGTTCCATCCACTGACTCAGTCTACATTTCCCGCTGCCTCAGAAAAGCAGCCTGCATAATCAAGGACCCCACGGACCCCGGACATACTCTCTTCTACCATCTTCCATCAGGAAAAAGATACTTCAAGTTTTTAGGTGTCCAGATCACCAACAACCTGTCCTGGTCCCTCAATGCGGACGCTATAGTTAATAAAGCCCACCAACTCCTCTACTTTCTCAAAAGACTAAGGAAATTTGGCATGTCTGCTACAACTCTGACCAACTTTTACGGATGCACCATAGAAAGCATTCTTTCTGGTTGTATCACAGCTCGGTATGGCTCCTGCTCTGCCCAAGACCTCAAGGAACTACAAAAGATCGTGAATGTAGCCCAATCCATCATGTAAACCAGCCTCCCATCCATTGACTCTGTCTACACTTCCCGCTGCCTTGGCAAAACAGCCAGCATAATTAAGGACCCCACGCACCCCGGACATTCTCTCTTCCACCTTCTTCCGTTGGAAAAAAGATATAAAAGTCTGAGGTCACATACCAACTGACTCAAGAACAGCTGCTTCCCTGCTACTGTCAGACTTTTGAATGGACCTACCTTGCATTAAGTTGATCTTTCTCTACACTCTAGCTATGACTGTAACACTACATTCTGCACCCTCTCCTTTCCTTCTCTATGAACAGTAAGCTTTATCTGTACAGCGCACATGAAACAATACTTTTCACTGTATACTGATACACCTGACAGTAATAAATCAAATCAAAAGCTAGCGGATCCTTTGTGTCCTTTGAGCAATCTACTGGTGCCTTCAGATAAAAACTTTGCAAAGAATAAACCATGTCAAGGTATATGGTAATATTCATTCATCCATGTTGGCTGTGCCTGAAGGCAGGTCCTTGGCTCATTATTTGCTGCGGTCTCATCCTGTGCTGTTTCCTTAGCCGTGTTTATCAGGGATAGTTTGACAATCCCGTCTACTCTCAGGGACAGGGCGAACAGACAGGTCCCAGTGTCTACCTCAGCTGGAACAAGAATTTTAAGTAAGAAGTCTCACAACACCAGGTTAAAGTCCAACAGGTTTATTTGGTAGCAAATACCATCATCACAAGAATTTAACCCACACTGTTGGCGTTATTCTGAACTACAGTCTCGCCATCTGATTTTTGATTTGATTCGATTTATTATTGTCACATGTATTAGTATACAGTGAAAAGTATTGTCTCTTACACACGACAAAGACAAAGCATACCATTCATAGAGAAGGAAGCGAGAGAGTGCAGAATGTAGTGTGACAGTCATAGCTAGGGTGTAGAGAAAGATCAACTTAGTGCGAGGTAGGTCCATTCAAAAGTCTGACAGCAGCAGGGAAGAAGCTGTTCTTGAGTCGGTTGGTACGTGACCTCAGACTTTTGCATCTTTTGCCCGATGGAAGAAGGTGGAAGAGAGAATGTCCGGGGTGCGTGGGGTCCTTAATTATGCTGGCTGCTTTTCCGAGGCAGCGGGAAGTGTAGACAGAGTCAGTGGATGGGAGGCTGGTTTGCGTGATGGATTGGGCTACATTCACGACCTTTTGTAGTTCCTTGTGGTCTTGGGCAGAGCAGGAGCCATACCAAGCTGTGATACAACCGGAAAGATTGCTTTCTATGGTGCATCTGTGAAAGTTGGTGAGAGTCTCTATGCTAACCAGCCCCCATGTTGTTTCTCTTCCTGCATCATGTTGTAATATATACACATACAATAATCCAATATTCAACATGGATTGCAATTTTCTGCAACATTCTGACTATAACATTCTCAATTGAATTGCAATTGTGCAATACTCTGTGAAATACAGGACAAGCATTATGCATAAAGAAAGAAATAAGTTCAGTCCTTGCTCTAAATTTGGATCCTTTCCAGCCTCTCTCTCTACAAATTAGTCCAGACATCAGAATTCCTGCTGACACTATAATCAACCAAGACCTCATGAAGGAACATTAATTAGAAATGGCAACAATGGATGATATTGCTTTTCCAATGCCTGAGGTGGACGAGTCAATGCTAGCTGTCCAATTAATGATTTGGCTGTGATTGGATATGTTGGCATGAAGAGTTACACACAAAGCAATCATAGCAACGTAGGAGCAGGAGGAGGCCACTGGGCCCCTCAACCTGTTCTGCCCTTCAATTAAACCATGCGTGATCTTCCACCGCAATGCCGTTTACCCACACTATTGCCAATTCCCTTTATGGGCATAGAGTTATGGAGTCATTGTACAGGTCAGCAAGAGGCCCTTCAGCCCATCGAGCCTGTGCTGGCCATCAAGCACCTAAGTATTCTAATACTTGTTTCCAACACTTGGTCTGTAGTCCTGTATGCTATGGCATTTCAAGTGTTCATCTAAATGCTTCTTTAATGGTGTGAGGCTTCCCACCTCTACCACCCTTTCAAGGAGTTCCAGTTTCCCAACACCCTCTGGGTAAAAAAGGTTTTCCTCAAATCCCCTGCTCCAGACCTTAAAATGTGCCCCCTGGTTATTGACCTCTCTACTAATAGAAACCCTACAGTGAAGAAGGAGGCCATTCGGCCCATCGAGTCTGCACCGACCACAATCCCACCCAGGCCCTACCCCCACATATTTAGCCGCTAATCCCTCTAACTACGCATCTCAGGGACAATTTTTAACCTGGCCAATCAACCTAACCCGCACATCTTTGGACAGTGGGAGGAAACCGGAGCACCCAGAGGAAACCCACGCAGACACGAGGAGAATGTGCAAACTCCACACAGACAGTGACCCGAGCCGGGAATCGAACCCAGGACCCTGGAGCTGTGAAGCAGCAGTGCTAACCACTGTGCTACCATGCCGCCCATTTCATAATGGGGAAAGCTTCTTCTTATTTCTTCTTATTTATCCTATCGACATCCCTCATCATTTTGTACACTTCATCAGGTGCCCCCTCAGCCTTCTCTGCTCGAAGGAGAGCAATCCCAGTCTATCCAACCTCTCTTCATAGGTGAAATATTCCAGCCCAGCAACATCAAAGAACAAAGAACAGTACAGCACAGGAAACAGGCCCTTCGGCCCTCCAAGCCTGTGCCGCTCCTTGGTCCAACTAGACCAATCGTTTGTATCCCTCCATTCCCAGACTGCTCATGTGACTATCCAGGTAAGTCTTAAACGATGTCAGCGTGCCTGCCTCCACCACGCTACTTGGCAGCGCATTCCAGGCCCCCACCACCCTCTGTGTAAAAAACGTCCCTCTGATATCTGAGTTATACTTCATCCCTCTCAGCTTGAGCCCGTGACCCCTCGTGATCGTCACCTCCGACCTGGGAAAAAGCTTCCCACCGTTCACCCTATCTATACCCTTCATAATCTTGTACACCTCTATTAGATCTCCCCTCATTCTCCGTCTCTCCAAGGAGAACAACCCCAGTCTACCCAATCTCTCCTCATAGCTCAGACCCTCCATACCAGGCAACATCCTGGTAAACCTTCTCTGCACTCTCTCTCTAACGCCTCCACGTCCTTCTGGTAGTGCGGCGACCAGAACTGGACGCAGTACTCCAAATGTGGCCTAACCAGCGTTCTATACAGCTGCATCATCAGACTCCAGCTTTTATACTCTATACCCCGTCCTATAAAGGCAAGCATACCATATGCCTTCTTCACCACCTTCTCCACCTGTGTTGCCACCTTCAAGGATTTGTGGACTTGCACACCTAGGTCCCTCTGTGTTTCTATACTCCTGATGACTCTGCCATTTATTGTATAACTCCTCCCTACATTATTTCTTCCAAAATGCATCACTTCGCATTTATCCGGATTAAACTCCATCTGCCACCTCTCCGCCCAATTTTCCAGCCTATTTATATCCTGCTGTATTGCCCGACAATGCTCTTCGCTATCCGCAAGTCCAGCCATCTTCGTGTCATCCGCAAACTTGCTGATTACACCAGTTACACCTTCTTCCAAATCATTTATATATATCACAAATAGCAGAGGTCCCAGTACAGAGCCCTGCGGAACACCACTGGTCACAGACCTCCAGCCGGAAAAAGATCCTTCGACCACTACCCTCTGTCTCCTATGGCCAAGCCAGTTCTCCACCCATCTAGCCACTTCTCCTTGTATCCCATGAGCCTTAACCTTCTTAACCAACCTGCCATGTGGGACTTTGTCAAATGCCTTACTGAAATCCATATAGACGACATCCACGGCCCTTCCTTCATCAACCGTTTTTGTCACTTCCTCAAAAAACTCCACCAAATTTGTAAGGCACGACCTCCCTCTTACAAAACCATGCTGTCTGTCACTAATGAGATTGTTCCGTTCTAAATGCACATACATCCTGTCTCTAAGAATCCTCTCCAACAACTTCCCTACCACGGACGTCAAGCTCACCGGCCTATAATTTCCTGGGTTATCCTTGCTACCCTTCTTAAACAACGGGACCACATCCTGGTGAATCTCCTCTACACCCTCTTTAGTGCAATCACATCCTTCATGTGGCAAACAGAACTGCACACAGTACTCTAGCTGTGGCCTAATGAGTGTTTTGCACGGCTCCATCATAACCTCCCTGCTCCTATATTCTATGCCACGGCTAATAAAGGCAAGTATCCCATATGCCTTCTTAACCACTTTATTTACCTGTCCTGCTGCCTTCAGGGATCTTTGGACATGCACCCAAAGGTCCCCCTGGTCCTCTGTAGTCACAATGGCTCTCTCTTTGTTATAGGACCAGGCGGGGGAGGCTGGTACTCCCTTGATTCATCGATTGTAATGGGTACTCACAATGATAGGTCTGAGATTCCAAAAGAATGAGGGTTGAGCTTTATCCTGTAATTGTTGCTGAAAGTTTCCAGAACTGTAGCCAACTTGCAAATTGTGTGACCTGCAGCAGCCATGTTTCTGGTCCAACAAAGTCCATTTTTAAATAAGCAGCGAATAAGGTTTGATTTGCACAGTTTATGATCTCCTTCATGTTTTATAGACATGACAAATATGATAATGGTCAGATTTTTTGCAACGTTGATTGAGGGATAAATGTTGGCCAGGAAACTGGGGAAAGATCTCTGACGCCATTTTGAGTGAGTGCCATCAGATCTTTTACCTCTATTCAATATGGCAGATCGGGCCTCAGTTTAATGTCTTACCCAAACTTGGCACCTCCAGCAATGCAGCACTTCCTCAGTACTGACCCTCTGACAGTGCCGCACTCCCTCACTATTGACCCTCTGACACTGCAGCACTCCCTCAGTACTGACCCTCTGACACTGCAGCACTCCCTCAGTACGGACCCTCTGACAGTGCAGCACTCCCTCAGTACTGACCCTCTGACAGTGCAGCACTCCCTCAGCACTGACCCTCTGACAGTGCGGCACTCCCTCAGTACGGACCCTCTGACAGTGCGGCACTCCCTCAGTACTGACCCTCTGACAGTGTGATGCGCTACTCAAACACTCAAACACGAGGCCTGAAGCTCGGTAAATGAAAGGCTTTTATTTACTGTAATGAAGCAGCCAGTAATTATATACACTATCCCAGACTGAAGGGGTCCCGGCCAGAGGAGGGACTCTTACACCTCTCCCAGGAGGCGGAGCCCGACTGGGTGTGCCACAACACTACAGTACAAAGGTGTAACAACCCCACCCTAACCCCAACAGCAACAATAGCACAACCCAACAGTAACATATGTACATCCTTGTAGTACTGGCCAGCCCCTGGCTCAGTACTATCCAGTGGGAACCAACGATGGTTCACCACCCAGTGCAGCACTCCCTCAGTACTGACCCTCTGACAGTGCAGCACTCCCTCATAACTGACCCTCTGACAGTGCAGCACTCCCTCAGCACTGACCCTCTGACAGTGCAGCACTCCCTCAGCACTGACCCTCTGACAGTGCAGCTCTCCCTCAGTACTGACCCTCTGACAGTGCAGCACTCCCTCAGCACTGACCCTCTGACAGTGCAGTCCTCCCTCAGCATTGCACAGGACTGTCACCCTAGCTTTTCGTGCTCAAGGCTGGAATTTTCTGACCTGGTCCATGGCTGAGAATCTCCCATTCCGCTCCAGTGAATGAAGATTTGACTGAGTGCCAAATTCTCCGTTCTCCCTGGCAGTGGAGGTGGGGTATGAATGTCTGAAGAATTCCCGCTGGGATCTCTGAAGTGGGATGGGAATTATTTTTTATTTTTTAATTCCTGGGATGTGGCAGAACTGCCTACACCAGGATTTATTGCCCAAGCCTAATTACCCTTGACAAGGTGATGGTGAGCCGATTGGAACCTCTTCACACCATGTGGTGTAGGTACACCCACAGTGCAGTTAGGGAGAGAGTTGCAGCATTTTGATCCAGTGACAGTGAAGGAACGGCGAGGCGATATTATTCCAAGTCAGGATGGTTTATAAGTTTAATGGGAAACGTGCCAGTGGTGGTGTTCCCATGTGTCTGCTGCCTTGTCCCGCTATGTGGGAATTGTCATGGATTTGGAAGGTGCTGTTGAAGAAGCCATGGTAAGAGTGGACTCTGAATTGTGTTTACATTGTGGCAGACTTCTGGAATAACCTTATATTATGTTTGTGTCCCTCCCATCTTTGGAGAACAAGCTCCCGCTCATCTTTCTCAGTTCACTAGATCGATTAGGTTCACTAAACTGATTCCAGAGCCAGGGGTTTGTCTTATGAAGGGAGATTGAGCAGTTTAGGCCTATACTGTAGGGAGTTTAGAAGAATGAGGGGAGATCTAAAGGGGATTGACAGGGTTGACATAGTGTCATGTGAGTGCACCTTTAAGAAAGTTTTTTTAAAATCATGCAGATTCAGTGATGTCATTGGGGGTGGAGCTAAGCTGTGGCAGTCAGGTGATAGGACTTTCAGTTTTGTTTATGGCTGTCAGGTGATAGGGATTTTTCCTTTGGGCTTTCAGTTTGGTTTTGGGGAGTGTGTTGGAAGCAGTTTAGCAGCAAGCTAAGAAGCAGTCTCTCTCTCTCTCCCTGTTCTTTTCTTTGTTTGGTTCTGAAGCTATTATCAGTTCGCTGAAGGAGAGGCTTATGGCCATCCTGCCTTAAAGAAGCTGTGTTTTGGAAAACAGATTCAATTACAACCTCTTCTGAGTTTCTTCACAAGGGATTTTCAGCATTCAGCCCAGGAGGCTGGATTCCTGTAGGAAGTGGGCATTAACCTGTGCTGTATTGTGCTTATCTGGAGGGGTTTGTGTATTGGATGTTGGCTTTGGTTGGAACACATTAGAGATATTCCTTAAGAGTTATACATTATCGTGGCTGTTGTGTTTCTTGTTTGTAATTGTTAAAAGTTCTTGCTAATTGTCTTACTGTACATGTCAACAATATTCTTAATTAAACTTTGTTTTTGATAAAATCTCCCCGTGGGTCAGTTGAATCACACCTGGAGTGAAACCTCTCAGGCTCGTCCTAGCCAAAGTCAACGTAACATGTTACAGGTCAGGCGAGCTTCATAGAACACCTTGAGATATCCGACCTGACTTGGAACAGCAGAGAGGACATTTCCTCTTGTGGGGCAACCTAGAGTGAGAGGTCATAGTTTTAGGATAAGGGGTAGCAGATTTAAAACAGAGATGAGGAGACAGTACTTCTCTCAAAGGGTCGTGAATCTGTGGAATTCACTAGCCCAGAGTGTGGTGGATGTCAGGACTTTGAGTAAAGTTAAGGAAGAGGTGGACAGATTTTTAATTAGTCGGGGGTTTGAAGGGTGATGGAAAACGGGAGGAAAGTGGAGTTGAGGCTGAGATGAGATCAGCCACGATTGTATTGAATGGCGGAGCTCGAGGGGCTGGATTGCCTACTTCTGCCTCTAGTTCTTAAGTTCTTTCTCACTCAGAGTGGGTGCTGGCCTCCACTGAGTAATGTGGAATCCCCACTCCCACATCAGTGGAAAAGCAAAGAATTGACAACATCCTGATAACATTCCTATAACCTCCTCCTTTACGTTAGCAGATTAATTTCCTGGGTACAATGATAATGGCTCTCCAAGGTTGTGAGTATTTACATTATGATATCCAGCAATCTGAAGGAAACTCTTCATCCTCCTGAGGGAAAAACATATAGGCCCAAAATCTACCACCTCGCCCATCCCGGAATCAGCGCGAGCGAGTGGAAATCCCCATTGGCTTTGGGCGGGATTTTATGATCTCGCCCAAGCATAATGAAGCTGCACTCATCCAGGCTGTAAAATCCTGCCCATTGTGTGGGACTTTCTGGCTGCATTTGCCCTGAAACTGGAAAGTCCCACCCGAAGTTAACGGAGCCTTTCCATGGTCCGCCCCTTGCCCGTTCCGATTCCTGTGGCAGGCGGACCGGGAACATTCACCCCATAGGGTGGAATTTTCCCCCAAAACCCCAAGTGTTAAACAGGCGAGAAAATGGGAAATTTTTTGGCCCATTTTTTTCAGTGAGCTAAGTTTTGATAATTTACAACACCAGGATAAAATCCAACAGGTTTATTTGGAATCACGAGCTTTCGGAGCGCTTACCTCATGAGTGACTGACCTGATGAAGGAGCAGCGCTCCAAAAGCTCATGAGTCCAAATAAACCTGTCGGACTTTATCCTGGTGTTGTGAGACTTCTTACCCCAGTCCAACATCGGCATCTCCATATCATTGATAATTTGCGCCACTCTTTGCAATGCGACAGATTCGCGCCAGTAGGGGGGGTGGGTGGAGACTTATCCCGCCAGAGAGGCTGGCAGACGACTGCGCAGGGCGCCAGTGCGCATGTGTTGGATCTCGCAGGTATACCAAGAGTGTCCTCAAAAAGCTTTGTTTAAATTGAAGATGTTAAACCAATTATTGTGTTGAATTTGCCTGGTGACGATGCTATAACAGCAAATTCTAAATAAAACCAAGCTCGATTTTCATCAGCGTGCAATGAAATTCTTAATCTTTTATAATTACAGAGGGGACCTTGGGCCATGTTGCATAGAATTTCTTTCAATCATTCTCGGAGTAGGCCAGTACAGAACATATTCCTGTTTCTCAATTCAAAACCTCACCGATAATTAGCAAGTAATTCTTTAACCGTCAGAGAAGAGCAAAGGTCATCAACGAGTGACTAAACAAATGTTTGAACTCTTTTTGTTAAGATTCACGGGTAGATGAATCCAATTCTCTCCTTGAATGAGTTATCTTTGTGTTAACACTGTTTGACGGATGAGGTGGGGATCTGGATGGTCGGGGGCGAAAACCTCTCCGTGCGTCTCTCGAATCTAGCTCTGAGTACAGCCATGTCTGATGGAATTAAAGTCTCCTCAGTTTGAGTCCTCTGTGAGAGGAGCTTCAAATTGAAACCCTGGTGGACCTGACACACCTCCAAACTTGCCCTATATACAGCAAAAGAAGGAATTTGCATTTATATTGTGCCATCCACAACCTCATGACATCCCAGGGACCCATGTTCGATTCCCAGCTTGGGTTGCTGTCTGTGCGGAGTTTGCACAGTCTCCTCGTGGATTTCCCCCGGATGTTCCGGTTTCATAGAATCCCGACAGTGCAGAATGAGGCCATTCGGCCCATCAAGCCTGCACCGATAACAATCCCACCCAGGCCCTATCCCTGTATTTAACCCTCGTATTTACCCTGCTAATTCCACTGACACTAAGGGGCAATTTATCATGGCCAATCAACCTAATCCGCACATCTTTGGAGTGTGGGAGGAAACCCACGCAGACACGGGGGGAATATGAAAACTCCACACAGACAGTCAACCCGACGCTGGAATTGAAACTGGGTCTCTGGCGCTTTGAGGCAGCAGTGCTAACCACTGTGCCACCATGCCATCCCTACAGTCCGAAAGACGTGCTGGTTAGGTGCGTTGACGATGCTAAATTCTCCCTCAGTGTACCCGAACAGGCGCCGGAGTGTGGCGACTAGGGGATTTTTACAGTAATTTCATTGCATAGGGATGGCACAGTGGTTAGCACTGCTGCTTAACAGTGCCAGGGACCCGGGTTCAATTTCCAGCTTGGGTCACTGAATGTGTGGGGTTTGCATGTTGTCCCCGTGTCTGCGTGGGTTTCCTCCAGGTGCTCTGGTTTCCTCCCACAGTCCAAAGATGTGCTGGTTAGGTTGATTGGCCATGCTAAATTGCCCCTTAATGTCAGGGGGACTAGCAGGATAAATATGTGGAGTGCAGGGATAGGGTCTGAGTGGGATTGTGGTCGGTGCAGACTCGATGGGTCAAACGGCCTCCCTCTGCACTGTAGGGATTCTATAGATTCAATGGAGTACAGTTTTAATGTAAGCCTTCTTGTGACTCTAATAAATGAAGTTTAAAACAAAGTGTTTCACAGCCACGTAAGTACTCTTTGAAGTTGATTCACTCTTGCAAGGTGGGAAACATAGCAGCCTCTTTGTGCACAGCAAGATCCCACAAACAAAGATGTGATAAATGACCATAAACACCAGCGCCATCTTCCGCTTGTTTTCACCTGGGCTGAACCTGATGGCGTGCTGCCTCAGCATCTCAGTTGATCCCGATCTGAGGTTCAAGCCCCATGTTCAATTCATCATCACAAATAGTCCAAAGCTGTGCAGGTTTGGTGGATTGGCCATAGTAAATGTACTGGGTTATAGGAATGGGGTAATGGGCCTGGGTAACGTGCTCTCAGAGTGTCGGTGCAGACTCGATGGGCCGAACGGCCTCCTTCTGCACTGTACGGATTCTATGAGTCCAAATACATTTCTCCACCTCTGCCCTCATCTCATTTTACCTCCTGAAATCCTTATTTCACAATTCTGTCAGCTCATGTTTCGATGCCCTTAATGCTCCCAAAATGCGTTCCACATAAATTTACCCCATGTATCATATCCCTCACCAAGCCCCGTTTGTGTCTTGGGGCAAGGATGTGGAGAAGGCACTTTAACTTTCTACCGTAAAACTGTCTCCTACCACTTCAGTACCCTGCACTGTGTGACTGCATCTGCCACCTTTCCCTCTCTAGGAGTTGAGAGATGGCAGCTCTTCAGTTGAACTACAGTTGAGTTTTCCTTTTTATAAATGTGATGACCTATCAATTTTCCTACACCGGGATTGGTCTGACGTTGTCAACAACAGCAAAATTCAAATTTAATAGGTTCTTGATAGCTAAGTGTCTTCTTTAAACTGGTAGGCTGTCAAAATTCAAAAGCTTGCAAAGCCTGTTACAAAAGCAACCCTGATGCTTGGTCCTCATTACAAATGTTGCAATCTGTGTACCCTGTAGACATTTGCATTTTAAACATCCAAGCACTGAACACAAAACCAGCTTCAAAAACTCAACTTCATAGCAGAAGGGCCTGCATAACTGAGGGTAACGGCGCCAATGATGGAACAATCAAAATCGGGGATGCTAAGGAAAAAAAGTTAGAATAGCACAGATATTTTGGAGGGCTGTGGGACTGGAGGAAATATTGCCCGTCCTTAGTTGCCCACCTTTAGAGTTAACCACATTGCTGTGGCTCTGGAGTCACATGTAGGCCAGACCAGGTAAGGACGACAGATTTCCTTCTCTAAAGGGCATCAGTGAACCACATGGGTTTTTCCAACAATCAGCAACGGTTTCATGGTCATCAGTAGATTCCTAATTCCAGATTTTAAAAATTGAATTCAAATTCCACCATTGGCTGTGATGGGATTCGAACCCGGGTCCCCAGGAAATGAGCTGAGTTCCTGGATCAATAGTCTTGTGATAATATCACTCGGCCATCACCTACTGTGGGCGATAGCCTTGATTTGGGAACCTTTTGACAGGCACATTCAAAAGATCTTACCCAAGCTTTCCAGCCACTTCCCATGGCCCCTTATACACTTTGTGACAACTCAATACCAACTCATGCCCCTCTCATGCCCATTCATCCAGCATATGCTGTGTTAATAGCCGTATAGAAACAATAGCAATTGTGGAACTGATAAGAAAAAACACCCATTCAGAAAAGTTCTTTGATAAAAATCTGCTGTTCCCACAACCCTATAAAGATATCAACCAGACAGTCCAGAAAAGGAATTCAATCTGGATAAGTATGAGGTGATGCACTTGGGCAGGACAACCAAGGCAAGGGAACACATGATGGATGGCAGTGTCTTGGGAAGCATTGAAGATCAGAGGGACATTAGTACGCATGTACACCGGTCCCATAAGATAGCAGAACAGGTGGATAAAGTGGTTAAGAAGGCATAGGCTATACTTTATTAACCAAGGCATAGAGTTTAAGACATAGACATAGAAACCCTGCAGTACAAAAAGAGGCCATTCGGCCCATCGAGTCTGCACCAACCACAATACCACCCAGGCCCTACCCCCATATCCCTACATATTTTACCCGCTAATCCCTCTAATCTACGCATCCCAGGACACGAAGGGGCAATTTTAGCATAGCCAATCAACCTAACCCGCACATCTTTGGACTGTGGGAGGAAACCGGAGCACCCGGAGGAAACCCACGCAGACACGAGGAGAATGTGCAAACTCCACACAGACAGTGACCCAAGCCAGAAATCGAACCCAGGTCCCTGGAGCTGTGAAGCAGCAGTGCGAACCACTGTGCTACCATGCTGAACAGGGAGGTTGTGCTGAAACTATATAAAATGTTGGTTAGGCCACGGCTAGAGTATCATGAGCAGTTCTGGAATCCACATTATGAGAGGGATGTGATAGCATTAGAAAGTCTGCAGCGGAGATTTACCAGGACGTTGCCTGTGCTGGAGAGTTTTAGTTATGAAGAGAGATTGGATAGACTGGAGTTGTTTTCCTTGGAGCAGAGGAGGCTGAGGGAGAACATGATTGAGATGAATAGAATTATAAGGGGCATAGATAGAGTAGGCAGGAAGAAACTTTTCCCCTTGGTGGAGGGATCAATTTCTAGAGGGTATAGATTTAACGTAAGGCGCAGAAGGTTTAGAGGGGAGTGAGGAAAAGCTTTTTCACCCAGAGGGTGGTGCGAGTCTGAATTCACTGCCTGAAAGGGTGGTGGAGGCAGAGACCCTCATAACATTTAAGAATTATTTAGATGTGCACTTGCGATGCCAAGGTATACAACGCTATGGACCAAGTGCTGGAAAATGGGATTAGAATTGTTGGCTGGATTGTCTTTGACCAGCACAGACGCAATGGGCCAAAGGGCCTTTCTCAATGCTGTATACCTCTGTGACTCTATGAACCAAAAAAAGGCTTCAAACACTTCACAACTCTTCGTCTTATCCAAATGAACACTGAGATATTGACAAAAGAGATCACAGAACAAACAACTTAGTATGGCCACTTCTGAGACCTGCTGAGATGTTTCTGCTTTTCTGTTTTTAATATCCCCTGGGCACATTGTTTCCTTAGTTGCCCTATCACCGTTCTCTTTGTCCTTACATCATGAAACCTTTTGTCATTTTGACTCTCTTGCCTTCCACCCTAACTTAGATCTTCCCTTTGGTTCTTCTTCCTCCTCCACCACCTCCCCTCTCTACAATTCCCCACCATCTCCAAGATTTGTCTTAAACAAAACCAATTACATTTCAACTTAGCAACAAGAGAACAGTGCACTTGACTTGACAAAAAAATTCCCCTCTGAGCTAATAATGGCCTGGGCTCCCAGTCAAACATGCGTAATGAGAACAGGTAGCAGCCCAGATGTCCAGATAATTATTTCTTTGTGGCTAAAAGGATATAATAGAAAACTAGTATAAGTCATTAAAAAGTGATTGCTTGAATTGCAGAAACCTGACTCACAATAATATTCAAGCATCCTGTTTTGTTTGGTTAGGCATGAAACATAGAAACATAGAAAAACTACAGCACAAACAGGCCCTTCGGCCCACAAGTTGTGCCGAACACATCCCTACCTTCTAGACCTACTTATAACCCTCCATCCTATTAAGCTCCATGTACTCATCCAGGAGTCTCTTAAAAGACCCTATTGAGTTCGCCTCCACCACCACTGACGGCAGCCGATTCCACTCACCCACCACCCTCTGTGTGAAAAACTTACCCCTAACATCTCCCCTGTACCTACCCCCCAGCACCTTAAACCTGTGTCCTCTCGTAGCAGACATTTCCACCCTGGGAAAAAGCCTCTGAGAGTCCACCCGATCTATGCCTCTCAACATCTTATACACTTCTATTAGGTCTCCTCTCATCCTTCGTCTCTCCAAGGAGAAAAGACCGAGCTTCCTCAGCCTATCCTCATAAGGCATGCCACTCAATCCAGGCAACATCCTTGTAAATCTCCTCTGCACCCTTTCAATCTTTTCCACATTCTTCCTATAGTGAGGTGACCAGAACTGAGCACAGTACTCCAAGTGGGGTCTGACGAGGGTCTTATACGGCTGCATCATTATCCCCGGACTCCTAAACTCAATCCCTCGATTGATAAAGGCCAGCACACCATACGCCTTCTTAACCACCTCCTCCACCTGCGGGGCCGATTTTAGAGTCCTATGGACCCGGACCCCAAGGTCCTTCTGATCCTCTACAATACTAAGAGTCTTTCCCTTTATATTGTACTCCTTCATCCCATTTGTCCTACCAAAATGGACCACGACGCATTTATCTGGGTTGAAGTCCATCTGCCACTTCTCCGCCCAGTCTTGCATCCTATCTATGTCCTTCTGTAACTTCTGACACCCCTCCAGACTATCCACAACCCCACCAACCTTCGTGTCATCGGCAAACTTACCAACCCAACCCTCTGCTTCCTCATCCAGGTCATTTATGAAAATGACAAACAGCAAGGGTCCCAGAACAGATCCCTGGGGCACACCACTGGTGACCGACCTCCATTTAGAAAAAGACCCATCTATACCCACTCTCTGCCTCCTTTGGGCAAGCCAGTTCTGGATCCACCGGGCAGCAGCATAGATGGTACTCACTGCTGCCACTGTGCATCGATGGTCAATTCTTGTAGAAGGGGTGCCAGTCAAGCAGGCTGCATTGCTCTGGATGATGTCAAGCTTCTTGAGTGTTGTTGGAGCTGCACTCATCCAGGCAAGTGGAGAGTATTCCATCACACTCCTGACTTGTGCCTTGTAGATGGTGGACAGGCTTTGGGGAGTCAGGAGGTGAGTTAGTCACCGCAGGATACCTATTCTCTGACCTGCTCTTGTAGCCACAATTATTTATATGTCTAGTCCAGTTCAGTTTCTGATCAATCGTAGCCCCCATCCCCCCAGGTTATTGATAGTGGGGATGCAGTGATGGCAATGCCATTGAATCTCATGAGGTGATGCTTGGATTCTCTCTTGTGGGAGATGATCATTGCCTGGCACTTGTGTGGCGCGAATGCCATTTGCCACTTGTCAGCCCAGGTCTGGATATTGTCCAGGTCTATGCTGCATTTGGACATGGACTGCTTCAGTATCTGGGGAGTCATGAATGGTGCTGAGCATTGTGCAGTCAGCTGAGAACATCCTCATTTCTGAGCTTATGATGGAAAGAAAATCATTGATGAAGCAGCTGAAGATGGTTGGGCCAAGGACACTACCCTGAGGAACTCCCGCAGTGATGTCCTGGGGCTGAGATGATTGACCTCCAGCCACCAGGACCATGTTCCTCTGCATTAGGTATGTCCCCATTAAGTTTCTCTCCCTCCACTTCATTAGCCAGGCTAATGAGGTTGTCTTGCTAGAGTACGAACTATCTGATGAGTCTTAATTGATGGTTAAATCAGGGAGCCTCATGCTCCCAATTTAAAGCAGGTGTGTCAGACTCTCAGCCTGCATTCAGCAGGGAACTGGACAGCTGGCTGTGTACAGATGTATGGTGTAAATAAAATAACTTGGTGACGGGACTTTTCGCCTCCATGGAGTAATTACGCACGGATGCTGCCAGGCCTGTTGCGTATTCCCAGCATTTTCTGCTGTTAACCAACAATCCTGGAGTGCAAAAGTACTTTTATATTAGGGAAATAATCCTGGTGTGTTCTTCCTATGAGGAGGTGAAGTGCTTAATTGAATGTGTATTTGAATGAACAGCTAACATTGCAAAACATTTCAGCTTTTATGCTGATTCCCAGCTGCTGATTTGCATTTTTCCATAGGTTGGTCTTGTGATATAGCCGGGACAATCAAGACTCACAACTGCTCTGACAGGGCGATCAGCGGGAGATTCTGCTTTGCAAGATTCAAAAGAAAGCTGGCAAACCCAGAAACTAGTTAGAGAACAAAAATGCTTACATGTCCCAGCGCTTTGTACTAATTATTCTTCCAGACATTCTGCAGAGATACAGAGCCTCAGTAAAAGATGTTTTGAAATATTTATAGCCAAAGGATGAGACCGAGGCCTCACTTATTTCTATGGCAACAAACAGGTAAGATTGACCAGAATCCCATTTGATTTGATTTGATTTATTATTGTCACATGTATTAGTATACAGTGAAAAGTATTGTTTCTTGCGCGCTATACAGACAAAGCATACCGTTCATAGAGAAGGAAAGGAGACAGTGCAGAATATAGTGTTACAGTCATAGCTCGGGTGTAGAGAAACATCACCTTAATGCGAGGCAGGTCCATTCTGATGGCAGCAGAGAAGAAGCTGTTTTTGAGTCAATTGGTACGTGACCTCAGACTTGTGTATCCTTTTCCCGACGGAAGAAGATGGAAGAGAGAATGTCTTGGGGTGCATGGGGTCCTTAATTTGCGGACTGCTTTTCCTAGGCAGCAGGAAGTGTAGACAGGGTCAATTGTGAGCGCACTTGCATGAGCGCACTACAAATGGCCTCCTCCTGCTTCTAGTTTCTATGTTTCTATGAGTGCACACGGATAAATTGGGGACGGATGAGTAAGCATGGCTTCTCTCGAAACTTAAGTGGGTGTAAGGAGCGCTGTGATGTAAGACACATGACCAGGAAGGGGGAGGGGCTATTGTACACCACATGAGGCAGCTGAATCAGAAACTGTAATCACTTTTCATGACCTCAGCTCATTGAACTGCTTCCTGCCCCACATCCAAGGTTGAGGCAGAGTGAACCTGCTGGACCCCCTCCTCAGCCACTTCCAATTGCAAACCTTCTTGCTGACAGCAACAGTTTTCCTGGTCCAGTTTATTCCCTCCTTACTCCTGACTGCACCTTGCTGCAACCAAGGCTTTAATCTTGGTCCTGGTCTTGCTGTCCTCAATCTGTCTTAAGTAATTCTCATTGTCCCCTTGCAAAAGTATCCAGCTCCTCCAAATTCCATTCCGTGTGTTAAGTGGCGGAGTTTGGATCGCGTCACCACACCTGTTCACCCGGCAAGAAAGGTCAAAGTTAAATTATAATTAGGCTGCTGTGTTGAAGTCAGACATTCTAACCTGTTCTACATTCGCAAGCCCCTGCACTGCATTTCAACCACCCACCCCTTCTCCCCACCCCCCTTCACTGCCACTGGGTCAAAGTCCGGGAGCTGCCTCCCTAACAGCAGTAACACAACAGGAACTGCACTGGTTCAAGAAGGCAGCTCACCACCAACTTCTCAAAGGCAATTAGGAATCAACCATAAATGTTGGCCTAGCCAGCGATGCCCACATCCCGTGAACAAATTTTTCTCTAGAGCGTAGGAGGCTTAGGGGTGACCTCATACAGGTTTATAGAATAATGAGGGGCGTAGATCAGCTGGATAGTCAACACCATTTCAAAAAAGTAAGGAAGTCTAAAACTAGAGGGCATAGGTTTAAGGTGAGAGGGGAGAGATACAAAAAGGTCCTGAGGGGCAATTTTTTCACATGGTGAGTGTCTGGAACAAGCTGCCAGAGGTAGTAGTAGAGGCGGGTACAATTTTGTCTTTTAAAAAGCATTTAGCCAGTTACATGGGTAAGATGGGTACAGAGGGATATGGGCCAAATGTGGGCAATTGGGATTAGCTTAGTGGTAAAAACTGGGCGGCACAGACAAGTTGGGCTGTAGGGCCTGTTTCCATGCTGTAAACCTCTATGACTCTAAATAAAGAAATTACGGAAACTAAACTTCAAAGAGTACTTAATTGTCTGTGAAGTGTTTTGGGACATCCTATGGTTATGAGAGAGGTGCTACATAAATGCAAGCCATTCCCTCTTTACTCTGAATATAGATTAACAACAAAGAATAAAATGGCAGAATTTCTTATTGATCCTTGGCGTGTGAATGTGCCTGGCAAGGTCCAAATTTATTGCTCACCCCCAGTTGTCTTGAACTGAGTGCTTGTTAGGAAATTTCAGAGGGCGGCTAACAGCAGTTAAAGGGGGTTAGAAATTGTGCTGCACGGTGGCACAGTGGTTAGCACTGCTGCCTCTCAGCGCCAGGGACCTGGGTTCAATTCCAGCCTCGGGTCATTGCCTGTGTAGAGTTTGCACATTCTCCCCGTGTCTGCGTGGGTTTCCGCCGGGTGCTCCAGTTCCCCCCACAGTCCGAAAGACATGCTGGTTAGGTGGGTTGGCCATGTTCATTCGCTCAGTGTACCTGAACAGACGCCGGAGTGTGACAACGAAGGAATTTTCACAGTAACTTCATTGCAGTGTTAATGTAAGCCTACTTGTGACACGAATAGATAAACTTTGACTTTGAAGTCTGCACTAACAACAATCCCACCTAGGCCCTATCCCCGTAACCCCACATAGTTACCCCGCTAATCTACACATCCCGGGAAACTAAGTGGCAATTTATCATGGCCAATCCACCTAACCCACACATCTTTGGACTGTGGGGGGAAACCGGAGCACCCGGAGGAAACCCACGCAGGCACAGGGAGAACGTGCGGACCCCACACAGACAGTGACCCAAGCCGGGAATCGAACCTGGATCCCTGGAGCTGCGAGGTAGCAGTGCTAACCACTGTGCCACCGTGTCACGATTTCACTTCACACTTTGGCTGATGGGAACATCAGGCGAGGCAGGTGGCAGATATCACGGGGAGCCAGGGACTGAACACAGTAAAGCTGCTGCTTTCTTGCGAATAATTCCAAACACCCATTTTCCCGACAGCGTTTGACATTCTATATTTAAGAATGATACTCAATTCCTATGTCCCACAGCTGCAGAATCTCCAGGAACTGATCCATTCATATTCTGGGGCTCTGGGTGTGCTGTTGTCACCTGCATTAGCAATTTTAATATTCAAAGCAGATAATCAGAGACATCGTGGTGTGATACTGCCTTTATTCGTATTCTGCAACTCCAGTCATAAAAGTGTAATAAAGCATTAAATGGGAGATGACTATTCACTCTAATAAGCCAGTGTTTGATAGCTCCTCTGCATAACTTGTACCACCACAATCCCTGCTTCTCTCCGAATATTGGATAAATAACCTCAGGTCACAGGCACCAAAGAACAAGACATCATCACAAAATCTGCTCCGAGCTCAAAATTGAAGATGTGTCACACTCTCAAAATTGTAGCAGAGAGAATTTGAAGATTCAAATGGCATTGAATCATAGACTAGAATCATAGAATCCCTGCAGTGCAGAAGGAGGCCATTCGGCCCATCGACTCTGCACTGTCCACAATCCCACTCAAGCCCTATTCCCGCAACCCCAAATATTTAACCTACCAATCCCCTTGACACTTGGGGACAATTTTGCATGGCTAATCAACCTAACCTGCACATTTTCGAGCTGTGGAAGGAAACCCACGCAGACACGGGGAGAATGTGCAGACTCCACACAGACAGTGACCTAAGCCAGGAATTGAACCCAGGTCCCTGGCGCTGTGAGGCAGCAGTGCTAACACTGTGCCACTGTGCAGCCCAAACTTCTGAGCAGATGCCCAGTTCTATGATGGAAGTAGCCTTTTAGTGAGAATATTGCTTGTAATCTTGATGGCACTAATACTGGGGAGATATGTCTTTGCTTCATCTTTCTTCCAAAAAAAACTCAACTATTTCCCTCGCATTTTTAAGTAGATTGTTTTTTTTGTCTCATTTCAAGTTGCCACATTTCCAGTCAGCTTGTTGATTCCAGTCAGCTTGCTAAATTGTCCCTTAGTGTCAGGGGGATTAGCAGGGTAAATATGTAAGGTTATGGGAATAGGGCCTGGGTGGGATTGTGGTCGGTGCAGGCTCGATGGGCCAAATGGCCTCCTTCTGCACTGTAGGGATTCTATGATTCTAACGGGTAGATTGCAAGTCGCTGCTACTTTCAGTTTAATAAAACACCAGTGATCCTTCCCCCAACAATTTCAGTCTTTCTATTCATTTCTAATACATGGAACTGCTCTGGATGCGTGACAGCTGAGCATCAGAGATGTATCAATCTCGCCAGGACAAATATTGTATTTTGTTAATGTTATCAGTGATAAATTTTATTGTATCCGCACTTTAGGCTTGTAAAAGTAAAAATGGATTAAAAAGATGAATTAAGTTTAGATAAAAATCGGTAAAGCAAATGCACGCTTACACAATAAGGCTGGGTGTTATTTTTAATACAACGGCAGGATTTTTTATAGCAGATTTAACCTGTTACCATTCTGATTTTATGTCGATTCACCAGTGTTACATCGACCTTGTGAATCATTTCTATTTAGGCTCAGAGGCAGGACTTTTCATCAGGAGATCTTGCTGGAATTTTACTGCCTCACCCGCCCGAGGCTCGTAAGATCCCGCCCGAGGTCAGCGGAGAATGCCATTCTGCGAGCCTCGCCCGCCCCGGTTCCGGAACGGGCGAGGCGGTAAAATTCCAGCCGGTCTACCTGACAGGTTCTTTCACCAAACTAATGGCTGGGTTTTTCCTCACCATTCTTACGGGCTCTCAAGTCTGGAGGATCAATGGGAGGCTCTCGAGCAAGCAGACATCGACAGTCCCAGTGTCTGAATTGGGAGCCACAGCTGCAGGTCAGGGGCAGAGAGAGAGAGGTAAGCTTGTTGTGAGGAGGCTCACAGTTAAAAGGCTCTCATTGTGGAGGGATGACCCTCCAGCCAGTGGCTGAAGCTGTGTCCTGATGGCTAGGGCTGGTGTTGGGAGGGTGTGGTGGTGGGCGCGATGTAGGTTCCTGCAACTACTTTAATCAGGCAATTGAAGTCGGTCTATTAGAATATGAACTCCCTGATTAAGGGCCAAATTGATGGGCCAATCAGGGATACTCTTGTTTTGTACTTAACCAGGCGTGTCAGTTCCTCTGGGACTCCTAGTGTAGTCTATTAACTGAAAACACTCTGTGTGCTGTTGTCAGACTTATAAATAAAGGGATTTTGGTGAAGGAACTTCCACCTCTGAGGACTTATTACAGTTCCCCTGTGGGATGGAGTGCTGGTTTCCCCACCCTGTCCATCATGACATATTTTGGCCTCAGTGGGAAGGCCCACAAGTCATCCACAATGCCAACAAGCAGCACTTACTCAGCAATAACCTGCGCACGGACGCTCAGTTTGGGTTTCGCCAGGGCCACAGAGCTCCCAACCTCATTACTGCCTTGGTTCAAACATGGGCAAAGGAGCTGAATGCCAGAGGTGAGGTGAGAGTGACAGTCCTTGACATAAAGGCTGCATTCGACCAAGTGTGGCATCAAGGAGCCCTAGCAAAACTGGAATCAATGGAAATCAGAGGGAAAAAATCTCCACCGGATGGAGTCATACCTGGCACAAAGGAAGATGGTTGTGGCGATCGGAGGGCAATCATTTCAGCTCCAGCACATCTCTGCAGGAGTTCCTCAGGGTCCAAGGCCCAACCGGCTTCACCTGCTTCATCAATGACCTTCCTTCTGTCATAAGGTCAGAAGTGGGGATATTCACACATGACTACTCAATGTTCAACACCATTCACAACTTCTCAGATACTGAAACAGTTCATGTCCAAATGCAGTATCCAGGCTCGGGCTGACAAGTAGAAAGTAACATTCGTGCCACACAAATGCCAGGCAATGACTATCTCCCACAAGAGAGGACCTAACCATCTCCCCATGACGTTCAATGCCATTGCCATCGCTGAGTCCTCCATTATCAATATCCTGGGGTTTACCATTGACCAGAGATGGAACTGGACTAGCCATATCAATACTGTGCTACCAGAGCAGGTCAAAGACTAGGATTCCTGTGGTGGGTGACTCATCTCCTGAGACCACCCACCCCCCCCCCACCCCACCCCCACAAACCCTGTCCAAGAGAGGATCTAATCTTTGCCCCTTGATATTCAGTGGTATTACCATTGGTGAATACCGCACTGACAATGTCCTGGGAGTTACCATTGACCAGAAACGGAATTGGACTTGCCATATAAATACTGTGGCTATCAGAGCAGGTCAAAGTTTAGGAATCCTGTGGTGAGGATTTCACCTCCTGACTCCCCAAAGCCTGTGCACCATCTACAAGGCACAAGTCAGGAGTGTGATGGAATACTCCCCACTTGCCTGGATGGGTGCAGCTCCAACAACACTCAAGAAGCTCAACACCATCCAGGACTAAGCAGCCCACTTGATTGCTACCACTTCCACAAACATTCAATCCCTACACCACTGATGAACAGTGGCAGCTGTGTGTAGCATCTACAAGATGCACTGCAGGAACTCACCAAGGTTCCTTTGGCAGCAACTTCCAAACCCATGACCTCTACCATGTCGAAGGATGAGAGCAGCAGATACCTGAGAACACCACCACGTGGAGATTCCCTCCAGGTCACACACCATCCTGACTTGGAAATATATCACCGTTCCTTCAGTGTGGCTGGGTCAAACTCTCTGAATTCCCTCCCTAACAGCACTGTGAGTGTTCCTACACCTCAGGGACAGCAGGCAGTTCAAGAAGGCAGCTCACCTTCTCATAGGCAAATTAAGGATGGGCAATAAATGCTGGTCGAGCCAGCGACGCCCAAGGACACATGGTGGCATAGTGGTTAGCACTGCTGTCTCACAGTGCCAGGGACCTGGGTTCAATTCCTGGCTTGGCTTACTGCCTGTGCTGAGTCTGCATGTTCTCCCCATGTCTGTGTGGGTTTCCTCCGGTTGCTCCGGTTTCCTCCCACAGTCCAAAGGACGTGCTGGTTAGGTGCATAAGACATGCTGGTTAGGTGCATAAGACACGCTGGTTAGGTGCATTGGCCATGCTAAATTCTCCCCGAGTGCACCCGAACAGGCACCGGAGTGTGGCGACTAGGGGATTTTTCACAGTAACTTCGTTGCAGTGTTAATATCAGCCTAATTGTGACACGAACAAATAAACTTAAACATCCCATAAATTTCAGTTGGTTGTTGATAGTCATTTAATAGACTGAATAGGTTGCCCTTCTCATGCAGGTAGCCATCACTGCCTCTGTTCCTCTCAGAACGGAAATGACCTGGTGGGGAGAGGGGGGAGACTGGAGCAGTGGCCACTGGCAGGAGATGGCAGCCCTGTCCGCCACGACTGGCATCTCTGTGTCTAGTTAAATATCCGGCTGATATTCCCTCTGCATTCATGTCCCAACTTGCTCATCCAACTCCAACAAGACAACCCCAGATTCCTCTCTTGTCCTCCATCCTCTGAGTTGCTTGGAAATAAATCAGATTTTGCAGCTCACATTACGCTCAACCATATAAAATATTAATTGCATCAATACAATGATTTATCATTGAAGCAATGACAGAGATTTCCATTCTCAACATTAAAAATATATTCCTTTGGAAACAGACCTTGATTTTAAAAATAGACCAGCAGGTGTTGGTACATTGTTAATTAGAGGCAGGCGAGCTGCCTTGAAATTAGTTTTTCTTCAAATCTTCCGGCCAAATAATTTTAATGTGCTTGGATGCAATTTTAGCCCAGTTAACACGGTGTATCAGAGTGGAAAGCACCTGTGTTTGGATGGGATGAGGCTTTTTTTAATCGCTCAAGTGAGGTGAGCATTGTTGATGAGGCCAGCGTGTGTTGCCCATCTATGTTTGCCCTCGGGAAGGTGGTGGTGAGCCGCCTCCTTGAACCGCTGCAGGCTATGCGCTTTAGTAAGTTTATTTTCATTTATTAGCATCACAAGTAGGCTTACATTAACACTGCAATGAAGTTACTGTGAAAATTCCCCTAGTCGTCACACTCCAGCGTCTGTTTGGGTACACTGAGGGAGAATTTAGCATGGTCAACGCGCCTAACCAACACGTCTTTCAGACTGTGGGAGGAAACTGGAGCACCCGGAGGAAACCCACACAGACACAGGGAGAATGTGCAAATTCCACACAGACAGTGACCCAAGACGGAAATCGAACCCGGGTCCCTGGCGCTCTGAGGCAACTGTGCTAACCATTGTGCACTGTACCAACAGCCCTCCCTCAGTACTGACCTACCAGCAGTGCAGCATTCTTGTATTGCTGACCTCTGACGGTGCAGCACTCACTCAGTACTGACCCTCTGACAGTGCAGCACTCCCTCAGTACTGACCCTCTGACAGTGCAGCACTCCCTCAGTACTGACCCTCTGACGGTGCAGCACTCCCTCAGTACTGACCCTCTGACGGTGCAGCACTCCCTCAGTACTGACCCTCTGACAGTGCGGCACTCCCTCAGCACTGACCCTCTGACAGTGCGGCACTCCCTCGGTACTGACCCTCTGACAGTGCGGCACTCACTCAGTACTGACCCTCTGACGGTGCAGCACTCCCTCAGTACTGACCCTCTGACAGTGCAGCACTCCCTCAGTACTGGCCCTCTGACGGTGCAGCACTCCCTCAGTACTGACCCTCTGACAGTGCAGGACTCCCTCAGTACTGACCCTCAGACAGTGCGGCACTCCCTCAGTACTGACCTTCTGACAGTGCAGCACTCCCTCAGTACTGGCCTTCTGACGGTGCAGCACTCCCTCAGTACTGACCCTCTGACAGTGCAGCACTCCCTCGGTACTGACCCTCTGACAGTGCGGCACTCACTCAGTACTGACCCTCTGACAGTGCGGCACTCACTCAGTACTGACCCTCTGACAGTGCAGCACTCCCTCAGTACTGACCCTCTGACAGTGCGGCACTCACTCAGTACTGACCCTCTGACAGTGCAGGACTCCCTCACTACTGACCCTCTGACAGTGCAGCACTCACTCAGTACTGACCTTCTGACAGTGCGGCACTCCCTCAGTAGTTACCCTCCAACAGCACATCATTCTCTTATTACTGACCCTCTGACAGCGCAGCACTCCACAGTACTGACCCTCTGACAGTGCAGCACTCCCTCAGTACTGACCTTCTGACAGTGCAGCACTCCCTCAGTACTGACCCTCTGACAGTGCAGCACTCCCTCAGTACTGACCTTCTGACAGTGCATCACTCCCTCAGTACTGACCCTCTGACAGTGCGGCACTCCCTCAGTACTGACCCTCTGACAGTGCATCACTCCCTCAGTACTGACCCTCTGACAGTGCGCTGACCCAAGCCGGGAATCTATCCCAGGTCCCTGCCGCTGTGAGGCAGCAGTGTTAAACCACTGTGCCACCGTGCCACTGGCCTTCAGCTGATGGCTCATCTCCTGAATCATTTTTATCAGTTCAAGAGCTCTTGTCCCTCACTCTACTTCTTCCAATTTACTGACGATCGCGGATTTGCTTCAAATCACACCCCGTCATGCTGCAATCCCTTTGTATCAATGGAATGCCACACCTTCACTTCTTCTTTCCCCTTTGATGGGGTCAAGAAAACATTGTTTCAATTCATTGAATGCAGCTTCTTCACCTTTTTCACAAGTCAACTCTTTGCAATGATCTGTTGCCTTTGCCAGCTCCATACCATGTCCCTTGTTGGCTGTCAGTCTTGGTCTATCTCCTCGCTCATCTCCAATAACTACAAACATTTTCTACAGTGCAAAAATTGCTTCCTGCATGTCACCCACTGTTTTCCCCTGAACAATTCTTGTACAAGAATGCCTTAATGATTTTCTTAATGAAAGCTTGATTTTATTGATGATGTAAGCTTGACATCAGAGTCAGATAACCAAGAGGCGCCCAGAGAGCAGGACTCAGAATAATCTGCGTCTGAGAAACCATGTGCTTATCCTGAGGGCTTTGTGAATATCATTATTGGTAATTTTGTCGTTGGCACAGTGGTTAGCACTGCTGCCTCACAGCACCAGAGACCTGGGTTCGATTCCCGACTTGAGTGACTGTCTGTGTGGAGTCTGCACATTCTCCCGATTTCTGCGTGGGTTTCCTCCGGTTGCTCCGGTTTCCTCCCACATTCCGAAAGACGTGCTGGTTAGGTAAATTGACCACGCTAAATTCTTCCTCAGTGTACCCAAACAGACGCTGGAGTGTGGCGACTAGGGGATTTTCACAGTAACTTCATTGCAGTGTTAATGTAAGCCCACTTGTGACACTATTTGCATGAATTTACAGACACTCCAAAGATGTGCAGGTTAGGTGGATTGGCCATGCGAAATTGCCCCTTAGTGTCCCAAGACGTGTAGGTTAGGGGATTAGTGCGGTAAATACTTAGGGTTATGGGGAACAGGTCTGGGTGGAATTGCCTCTCAATGTCAGGGGGATTATGTGGGGTTATGGCGATAGGGCCTGGGTGGGATTGTGGTTGGTGCAGACTCGATGGGCCGAATGGTCTCCTTCTGCACTGTAGGGCTTCTATGATTCTATGACCACATAGCCTGCAGCGTTTCATGAGTGTCTGTATGGAGTTTGCACATTCTCCCCTTGTCTGCGTAGGTTTCCTCCCACTCTCCAAAGATGTGCAGGCTAAGTTGATTGGCCATGCTAAATTGCCTCTCAGTGTCAGGGAGACTAGCAGGGTAAATACGTGAGGTCGTGGGGACAGGGCATGGGTGGGATTGTTGTTGGGGCAGGCTTGACGGGTCCAATGACCCTATTCTTCACTACAGGGATCCTATGATGTGCCGACCATCTCAAGTCTGTCATAGAATAAGCAAAGCCACATCGTGGTTTGGTAACAGATTGAAACGTGGTGGCATCAGTTAAACCTCTTTGAAACAATTCTCACCTCTATTATAACACAAGTCCTTCCAAATCTTGAGAACAACTGCCAAATTAACTCCCAAATCTCCAAAGAACCTTTTCGCCCTTCTCAACATTTACAGATGCAGGCAGGGTACTTATTGTTTGACATGTGTTCCATCACTCACTTCTAATCCCCAGTTACTCTCTCCCATTCTCCATTCTTCCTTGTGCGACTGCCCCCCCCCCCCCCCCCCCCCCCCCCACCCATCCTCCCAACCCCACAGCCCCCGTCACTATTATGGTCATTTACCCTTTGAATTTTACTCTTTTGTTCCATAAACTCTAAGTACACTCTCCTATAGACTCTCACTCCTCGTAACTCATAGTCGCAACCAAAAGGGCGGTACAATGGCACAATGGTTAGTACTGCTGCCTCACAGCGCCAGGTATCCGGGTTCGATTCCCATCTTGGGTCACTGAGTCGGTATGTTCTCCCCGTGTTTGCGTGGGTTTCCTCCAGGTGCTCCGGTTTCCTCCCACAGTCCGAAAGACATGCCGGTTAGGCGCATTGGCCGTGCTAAACTCTCCCTCAGTGTGTTACCCGAACAGGCACCGGAGTGTGGCGACTGGGGGATTTACACAATAACTTCATTGCTGCGTTAATGTAAGCCTACTTGTGACACCAATAAATAAACAAGATGCACTTCTCCAAGACCTCAAAACAGTGCATGACTATTTTTTCTGTCGTGTCATTGTTCTAGAATCTTCCTGCAGTAGGCTTCGGGAGCACCGGCAACCAAGATTAACAGAATTGCTTTGCCTCGATAACATTCCTGCATAAAAGGAACAGACTGTTCAATTTGCTGATGGAATTATGTTGCGCTTTAACTGATGCAGGTGTTCTCCACATCGGTTGCGGTCCGTAGAATCATAGTCTGGCTGTCTTATTTCAACAACATCACAGACCCATGGAAACACACCATTGTATTAACGACACAGGGACACAGTCCCACAGCTTTCAGGTCTCCACAGAAAATCACAGAGATTAATAAATGCCAAAGTGCAGGAGGGCCACACAACGGACATCGATAGAAAAGCCACACAGGCTTACTCAAATTAGTAAACCGAGTGGAATCATCACTGGATTATTAATCCAGAAACTCAGTTAATGTTCTGGGGACTCGGGTTCTAATCCTGCCACGGCAGTTGGTGGAATTTGAATTCACAAAATATATATCACAAACCATCCACTGATGACAAGAACAAAGAACAAAGAACAGTACAGCACAGGAACAGGCCCTTCGGCCTTCCAAGCCTGCACCGAGCACATTGTCCTATTTAGAACAACCGTTTATATCCCTCTATTCCCTTGTGTCTCTACAGATAAGTCTTAAATGTCGCCAAAGTACCTGCCTCAATCACCTCACTTGGCAGTGCATTCCAGGCCCCCACCACCCTCTGTGTAAAAAACATCCATGAAACCATTGTCGATTGTCGGAAAAACCTATCTGGTTCATAGAATCATAGAATCCCTACAGTGCAGAAGGAGGCCATTCGGCCCATCAAGTCTGGACCGACCACACCGCCAAGGGCGGCACGGTAGCTCAGTGGTTAGCACTGCTGCTTCACAGCTCCAGGGTCCCGGGTTCGATTCCCGGCTCGGGTCACTGTCTGTGTGGAGTTTGCACATTCTCCTCGTGTCTGCGTGGGTTTTCTCCGGGTGCTCCGGTTTCCTCCCACAGTCCAAAGATGTGCGGGTTAGGTTGATTGGCCAGGTTAAAAATTGCCCCTTAGAGTCCTGAGTTAGAGGGATTAGCGGGTAAAATATGTGAGGGTAGGGCCTGGGTGGGATTGTGGTCGGTGCAGACTCGATGGGCCGAATGGCTTCCTTCTGCACTGTAGGGTTTCTATGATTCTTTGATTCACAATCCCAAACCCTATCCCCATAACCCCATGTATTTCCCCTAGCTAGCCCCCCTGACACTAAGGGGCAATTTAGCATGGCCAATTCACCTAAAACACACATCTTTGGACTGTGGGAGGAAACCGGAGCACCTGGAGGAAACCCATGCAGACACGGGGAGAACGTGCAAACTCCACACAGACAGTGATCCAAGCTGGGAATCGAACCCGGATCCCTGGCACTGTGAGGTAGCAGTGCTAACCACTCTGCTATCTTGCTGTTCCCTAATGTGGTTCACTAGTGGCTCACTAATGTCCTGTGGGGAAGAGAATCTGCCGTCCTTACCTGGTCTGGCCTACATGTGACTCCAGAACCACAGCAATATGGTTGACTCTCAACTGCCCTCGGGCAGCTCGGAATGGGCAAAAAATGCTGGCCAGCCAGTGACGCCCATGTCCCACGAATGAAAAACAAAAGCAAAATGTAGCTGAAAACAGATTGTTAACAATGGTGTCTTCAATAGCTGAGAGAGCAGAACTGGCAATCCTCAATCATTGCACCGGTAATGACCAAACTCATGGTTGCTGTTGGCATTGTTGTCCCTGGTGATCCCTTTCATTCCCTTCTCCCTAATTACACAGTCTTACAGGTTGCGAGTGCAATCAGCATTAAGATAGCAAAAAGCACTTAATGAGGTCTGTCCATCGCAGACAGATAAATGGGAGATGTTAGTGAGCTAGCCTCAGCTCGCTTGGTTATCCTGTTACTGTACTTAATTTAATGAGAAACTCTGTTCATAATGGATCGAGATGTTGATATCTATCCCCGGGGTCCAATCAGTGCAATTAAATACTTATTCTGTTTCAAGAAAGGATCTGCACCCAAAGCTTTACACTCTCTTTTCCCTGTACAGCTGCCAACAAGATTGCATTTTTGTTTTCTTCCAAGTGTTCTCTATTTTCTGTCTTTATGCTTTCCAGGACTATTATTCTATAATTCAGGGAGGAATTTTCCCATCCCACCCGCCACGGGAATCCTAGCGGGCAGGACACGGACCATGCAAAGGTCCGTTGACCTTGGGTAGGATTTTCCAGTCTTGATGTGAGCGCCGCCGGAAAATCCCACCCTTAGTGTGGGCCGTGGCTCAGTTAGTAGCACTCTCCACCCCCCGCCACCCCCCAACCTCTGAATCAGTAGGCCGTGGGTTCAGGTCCTAGTCCAGAGATTACAGCAGTGGTAGACAACCCTTCTAGTGAGTGGACCGTGTGAGTGGTCCTCCTTCATCTCAGTGGACCTCGAGATTGAAATCGGACTTGTTCATTAACCATAACCCCATGAATAAGATTAAATACATTTAATACATGACGAATATTTCATAACAAGTTATAGAAAATACTTAACCATTTATATATTAATAGAACTATCATCAACTTCAAATGGAAAAATCAAAAGAGATATTGACACTTTGGACACAGAGGGAGTGCACGGCTCTCACAGTCAGTGTTGTGAGCAATCATCACCCACCTCACCTCACTTACCCTTGCTTTATGTGCAAATCCCCTCAGTCAGACTGGTAGGAAAAAAAAACTATGTGGGTAGAAATCAGCGGAATGAGGTAATCCTGGGCCGCACTCAGAACCATGTGTAAGCCCCCAGCCTTACTTAGCTGGCAACTTACCTGTTTTATGGTGAATGGTGCCGCTGAGTGAGGGGGAAGACTCACACTTGTCAGTCACCCAATGGTTCAGGTTAGAAACTGCAAAGTGTTTTATGAAGCCCGTTTGAATCATAAATCTTACATCTTGAATTTGGCTAGGAAAAGTATGACATGTTCCATTACAGGTATGAATCAAGTGACCCACTAGGGAGCTTTTATCAAACAAAGCTTATTTAAGAATATAGTTAACATGTATAGTAAGAAAATTAGCAAGAACTTTTATCAATTACAAACAAAAAAGAAATCAACCACTATAATGTATAACGCTTAATGAATATCTCTAATGTGTTCTAATTAAAACCAAAATCCATAGACAACAAAAACCCTTTTCACAGGTTCAACACAGCACAGGCTAATGTTCACATGATAATGGAAATTTGAGTCCCTCGGTTGAAGTTCAGTTCTCTGGATTCACTCCAAACAGTTTGCAGACAAGACAGCTTCCCAAAACACCGGCCCCCAACAACAGCAGATTTCACCCTTCAGGGAAAAAGAGCTTGTTTTCAGTTAACCACCAGAATTTTCAAAACACCAGGGAGAGAAGGAAAACAGCTTGCTGTCCCTTCTGAAACTCAACTCAAAACCTGCAGCTCCAAACTGAAACTGAAAATCAATCCTAGTCACCTGACCTGCCCACAGTTTTCTCTTCCCAACAATGACATCACCTAAGGCTGTGAGCATTAATTTTTTTAAAACTCTAAAAGGTACACTAACACCACACCAGCTAGTGACTTTCTTCCACAGGGTGGAGAGGGGGCGGGGGGGGGGCGGGGGGGATATAAAGCAGGGTTTTGTTTAGAGTCAAACTAGGTGATGAGAAATTGGATCCCAGTCGACTCTCTGTGACAGACACGGGGCAGGATTCTCCGACATCGTCTGTGCCCGTCCTGCTGTAAGTGAGAACAGGGCGGCATGGTGGCACAGTGGTTAGCACTGCTACCTCACAGCGCCAGGGACCTGGGTTCGATTCCAGCCTCAGGTCACTGTCTGTGTGGAGTCTGCACATTCACCCCGTGTCTGCGTGGGTTTCCTCCGGGTGCTCTTGTTTCCTCCCGCACTTCAAAGATGTGCGGATTAGGTGGATTGGCCATGCTAAATTGCCCCTTAGTGTCAGGGGGATTAGCAGGGTAAATACGTAGGGTTAAGGGGATAGGGTCTGGGTGGGATTGTTGTTGGTGCAGAATCGATGGGCTGAATGGCCTCCTTCTGCACTGTAGGGATTCTACGATTCTATGAACGTTGCCAATAAACACATCGAGGCCCGTTTGCCAATCTTCATCTCAGGTCTTTGGACAGCAGTAGGCAGAACATTTTCTGAGAGAGAGAGAGAGAGTGCGCTTTATTTCAACCAGACAGAAATGTAACTGCAACGGAAAATATACAAATATTGAAAATCTGGAATGAGCAGCAAAACAGTTTAAAATATTTAAATCCAGGGATGGTAGCAGAGGAATGGAGAATTGCAAATGTTGTGTTGTTCAGGACAGGTGTAATGGTAAACCCAACAACTACAGGCCAGTTAGTTCAACACCAGTGATGGGAAAAGCTTGAGAAAATAATCCAGGAGAAAGTTAACAAGAGTGGATTAATAAGAGAAATGTCGGCAGGGAATTGGTAAAGAGAAATTGCAATTAACTGATTTGATTCAGTTACTTTGATGAGTAATAAAGAGGGTTGATGAGGATAATTTTTAAAAAAAATTATTGGTGTCACAAGTAGACATATTAACACTACAATGAAATTACTGTGAAAATCCCCTAGTCGCCACACTCTGGCGCCTGTTTGGGTACACTGAGGGAGAATTTAACAGGGTCAATGCACCTAACCAGCATGTCTTTCAGACTGTGGGAGGAAACCGGAGCACCCGGAGGAAACCCACGCAGGTACGGGGAGAATGTGCACCCTCCGCACTGACAGTGCCCAAGCCAGGAATTGAACCCATGTTGCTGGCGCTGTGAGGCAGTAGTGCTAACCACTGTGCCATCATGCCACCCTCACATATTCCTCACTGAAGAACCCATGCAGTGGCCACAACATCCACCTGCCCCTTCAGAAATGTGGAAGATAGATAGCTCATAAGCAGATACGATAGTGACTTTTAAGGGGCATCTTGACAAATACATGAATAGAATGGGAATAGAGGGATATGGTCCCCGGAAGGGTAGGGGGTTTTAGTTCAGATGGGCAGCATGGTCTGCGCAGGCTTGGAGCCCCGAAGGGTCTGTTCCTGTGCTGTAATTTTCTTTGTTCTTTATCAAGCACAGGCTAAATTACTTCATTAGATTTATTTGAATGTTGAATTATACACAGACAGATAGCAAAATGTTAAAGGAAATTGCATTAGAAATCCATCTACAAGAGTTAAATTCATCCTTGTTTTTGGAAAATATGCTTCTCACAGACAGTAACAAGCAACAGGATTTTTGAATAGAACAGTCACGCTTATCGCTTGGCTGATGTTCCGGTTAAGATTTTGTTTATAGGTAATGTAGATCTCAGTTCATCCTTGGAAATGGAACTTCTGCCGAAACGGAAGATTGTCAACCAGTATTAAGATAAACTCCGTGGGGTGTTGTTCATTGTAAAATCTTTTTATTTTTTATGGACTAAACAAGAGACAAAAGCACAAGAGAGCATGAGGCAAGATGTTAATGACCGGTTATTGATATTTTCTCAATACGTTTCCCCAGTTACATTTGCAATTATAGAATGCATTTCCCCAAAGCTGTCTATTGCACATACTAAATTTGAAGTGTTACAGTGAAACCAATGCATTGGCACAACTTTTGCTGCTGTCAATGTGGTATTTTAGTAAGGGGCGTATATCACCATTTTAATCCAAGCTATTACAGAAAACATGAAATAAAGAAACGTTGCCAATTTTCACACTTGGTTCTGTAGGATTGGGTAACTGGGATTAATCTTTCAATCGCCAAGATTTCACCAGTGAAAATGAAGGTTCAACTCTGGCCCAGACAGATGACTGAAGTAGAAAACTTTTCTTGCAACTTTTCTCAACTTCCAGAACCGGAACTCTCGGCTTGTCCTTTATTGTGTTTTATGAAGAGGTTTCACACATTAGCTGAGTGTTAATTAGAAATTTCTGTAATTGGAATCCATGCCATAGTTGTTCCTGGGCAAACTAATGAAAGGTTTTGAAGTCTATCTCATCCAGATTATAACTTTCCAATTGAAAGTTACTCAAAGAAATAAAACGCAGCTGAAGTTACTGAGGAGCCAACGCTCGGTTTTAAATGAACCTCCTTGCGCTGGAAGCGATTCCCTAATTGTGTTGGCTTCTCTTGGTGTTAAATCTTTCGTTCATGCTACTTACCAGATTTCTCAACATTCGGACAAATGAAGACTTACTGGTCCATCCAGTCCTACACAGTTTTGATGTCCTTTGAGACCAACTAGGAGGAGAAGTGTTTGGTAAATACCTCCCTGACTCACTTAGGTGATCAAAACTAGTCCAAGAAATCCCACTCACTCTGATTACTGTTACAAAGTAATTAATTACTCTTGAATAAGTTATCTCCACCCCAGCCAGAAACAGGGACCCTTCTCACTTGAAGGATCTTCATCAAAGCCGCAATCGCCACAAGGGCGCCATCAGCTAGTATCGTCTCTTCAGATCTAACCTAATTCTACCCTATTGATAACAATCATCCAATCAAAGATGTCCTACAGTGCAGAAGGAGGCCATTTGGCCCATCGAGTCTGCACTGACTGTCCGACAGAGCATCTTACCCAAACCCATTCCCCTGCCCTATTCCCGTAACCCGACACATTTATCTCACTAATCCCCCCTCACCTGCACATCTTGGGACACTAAGGGGCAATTTAGCATGGTCAATCAACCTAATCTGCACAGCCTTTGGAAGGAAACCAGAGCACCCGAGGAAACCCATGCAGACACGGGGAGAATGTGCAAACTCCACACAGACAGTGACCCGAGGCTGGAATTGAACCCGGATCCCTGGTGCTGTGAGGCAGCAGTGCTAACCACTGTGCCACCATGCTGCTCTAATGGGAGAAGTGGTGCTACTGAAGACTTGTGCCGGCATTCTGCAGCTTTTTAGCCCATCTGCTGGCAAAGCAAAGACAGCAGGATAACGAGTGCCACTCATATTACTTTTTATAAGATGCCCTGTCTAATCCTCTGCTCATGAGCAATTTTACAGCTTCCAGTTGCAAGAACTCCTAGTTCTTGATGGAACTTGTATTCATATCAAGGCCAGATAGACATATATATTCACATCAAAATCCACAGACAGGCACAACATCTAAATCTAGACCCCCACAAAATGAAAATCAATGCCCCCCACTGTTTCGATGGTGTGCATTATACCATGCCCAGTGAGGGTATCCTTGCTGTGGGAAGGAATAGAGTCATAGAGGTTTACAGCATGGAAACAGGCCCTTCGGCCCAATTTGACCATGCCACCCTTTTTTTTAAAACCCCAATGCTAGTCCCAGTTGCCCGCATTTGGCCCATATCCCTCCATACCCATCTTACCCATGTAACTGTCTAAATGCTTTTTAAAAGACAAAATTGTACCCGCCTCTACTATTAGCTCTGGCAGCTTGTTCCAGACACTCACCACCCTCTGTGTGAAAAAATTGCCCCACTGCCCCAGAGGGCAGCAGAGAGGCGAAGGTGATTGGCTTTCAATTTCTGTTGCATTATGTGTCTACATATCATTTTAATATAAAGGGCTTGGCATCGCAAGGATTAACATGGGACTGGTGTACTGCCCATGGTATAATGTATAGAATCACATGGTAAGGGACTCAGAGAGAACACTCTTGAAACAACCTACCCACATGGATGCAGCACTGTGTGTGGCAGTAATGTGGGGTCTGTAAATAGTTAAGGGCTATCTGTGAATGGTTCATGTTTAAACATGCAAGTCTTAAGATTTCATCATTGAAATATCTAAAGAATCTACAATATGATGGTTTCCATCAGTGAAATGTGTTATATGTCACTAAAACTTGCAGCACACGTTACTAAGGCCATACAAAAATTAAATAATACACTGGGGTTAATTTATAGAAAGGTGGAATTTAAATGCAGAGATGCTATGCTGAAGTTGGATAGAATTTTGGTTTGATATTCATGGAGTATTGTGAACAATTCTGGTCTCCATATTATAAGAGAAACACTTCAGAAAATGCAAAACAGATATACTCCAATTGCACCAGTTATGTCGATCAGGAAAAATTGAACAAGCTGGAGCTCTCCTCTAGAACAGAGAAAGCCATGATTAAAAAATTATCTGGGGTAGATACAGAATTTGATTTGATTTATTATTGTCACATATATTAGTATACAGTGAAAAGTATTGTTTCT
Source organism: Mustelus asterias (assembly GCF_964213995.1). Taxonomy (NCBI): domain Eukaryota; kingdom Metazoa; phylum Chordata; class Chondrichthyes; order Carcharhiniformes; family Triakidae; genus Mustelus; species Mustelus asterias. Next base: position 147,439,111 of record NC_135803.1, on the reverse strand, counting down.
TGCGCGCTATACAGACAAAACATACCGTTCATAGAGAAGGAAAGGAGAGGGTGCAGAATGTCGTGTTACAGTCATAGCTAGGGTGTAGAGAAAGATCGACTTAATGCGAGGTAGGTCCATTCAAATGTCTGATGGAAGCAGTTTTACAGTCACAGCTAGGGTGTAGAGAAAGATCAGCTCGGGTAAGGCTAAGGTAGATCCATTCACAAGTCTGATTGCAGCAGGGAAGAAGCTGTTCTTGAGATGGTTGGTACGTGACCTCAGACTTTTGTATCTTTTTCCCGACGGAAGAAGGTGGAAGAGAGTATGTCCGGAGTGCGTGGCGTCCTTAAATATGCTGGCTGCTTTTCTAAGGCAGTGGGAAGTGTAGGCGGAGTCAATGGATGGGAGGCTGGTTTGTGTGATGGACTGGGCTTCATTCACGACCCTTTGTAGTTTCTTGCAGTCTTGGACAGAGCAGGAGCTGTACCAAGCTGTGATACAACCACAACCCTTTGTAGTTTAGAAGCCAGATAGCCTGCATTTTCACCATGATTGACGGAAATCTTTGTCGCTTCTTTGGACACGGGTGAGGTCCCTGAGGATTGGAGGATAGCGAATGTGGTCCCGTTGTTTAAGAAGGGTAGCAGGGATAACCCAGGAAATTATAGGCCAGTGAGCTTGACGTCCGTGGTAGGGAAGTTGTTGGAGAGGATTCTTAGAGACAGGATGTATGTGCATTTAGAACGGAACAATCTCATTAGTGACAGACAGCATGGTTTTGTAAGAGGGAGATCGTGCGTTACAAATTTGGTGGAGTTTTTTGAGGAAGTGACAAAAACGGTTGATGAAGGAAGGGCCGTGGATGTCGTCTATATGGATTTCAGTAAGGCATTTGACAAAGTCCCACATGGCAGGTTGGTTAAGAAGGTTAAGGCTCATGGGATACAAGGAGAAGTGGCTAGATGGGTGGAGAACTGGCTTGGCCATAGGAGACAGAGGGTAGTGGTCGAAGGGTCTTTTTCCGGCTGGAGGTCTGTGACCAGTGGTGTTCCGCAGGGCTCTGTACTGGGACCTCTGCTATTTGTGATATATATAAATGATTTGGAAGAAGGTGTAACTGGTGTAATCAGCAAGTTTGCGGATGACACGAAGATGGCTGGACTTGCGGATAGCGAAGAGCATTGTCGGGCAATACAGCAGGATATAAATAGGCTGGAAAATTGGGCGGAGAGGTGGCAGATGGAATTTAATCCGGATAAATGCGAAGTGATGCATTTTGGAAGAAATAATGTAGGGAGGAGTTATACAATAAATGGCAGAGTCATCAGGAGTATAGAAACACAGAGGGACCTAGGTGTGCAAGTCCACAAATCCTTGAAGGTGGCAACACAGGTGGAGAAGGTGGTGAAGAAGGCATATGGTATGCTTGCCTTTATAGGACGGGGTATAGAGTATAAAAGCTGGAGTCTGATGATGCAGCTGTATAGAACGCTGGTTAGGCCACATTTGGAGTACTGCGTCCAGTTCTGGTCGCCGCACTACCAGAAGGACGTGGAGGCGTTAGAGAGAGTGCAGAGAAGGTTTACCAGGATGTTGCCTGGTATGGAGGGTCTTAGCTATGAGGAGAGATTGGGTAGACTGGGGTTGTTCTCCTTGGAAAGACGGAGAATGAGGGGAGACCTAATAGAGGTGTACAAGATTATGAAGGGTATAGATAGGGTGAACAGTGGGAAGCTTTTTCCCAGGTCGGAGGTGACGATCATGAGGGGTCACGGGCTCAAGCTGAGAGGGGCGAAGTATAACTCAGATATCAGAGGGACGTTTTTTACACAGAGGGTGGTGGGGGCCTGGAATGTGCTGCCAAGTAGGGTGGTGGAGGCAGGCACGCTGACATAGTTTAAGACTTATCTGGATAGTCACATGAGCAGCCTGGGAATGGAGGGATACAAACGATTGGTCTAGTTGGACCAAGGAGCGGCACAGGCTTGGAGGGCCGAAGGGCCTGTTTCCTGTGCTGTACTGTTCTTTGTTCTTTGTTCTTTGATTGAGAGCCTCTCAGTTATGGTGAGACTGGGGGAAGTGGACCACTTCAGATGTTCTGTTGCTGAACACGGCACCTACTATATTCTCAGGAGTTTGGGTGGGCGGTGGGGGGGGGGGGGGGGGAGGGGGGGGGGTGGTGAGGTTTTGAACATGCATGTTTTATAGACACATGGCTACCCATAGAAACCAAAAGATTTCAGTGTGACAACTGTCGAAATCCGAGATACGCAGATTAGACCTGGTCGGACCAGGTCTGAAGTTTGCAAATTCATTTGGATAGCCAGATTACCCTGTTGGAAATGGTCCTGGGACACCTTTAAGAGAGGTCAGATTCGGGATTTCTAAAATTAGACACCTAATTCATTGGAATGAGCATAAAAAGCGCATGAGCTCATCTGAGCTGTCAAAATCAACTGTCAAGATGAACTGTCAAGGGAACCTATCAAGTTATCAAAGCATTTAAATCTCCTGCCCCTTAACTCTTTGAAAAAAATGTCTGGAGTGTTAAAAAATGATTGCTACTTAATCTCTATCTGTTGACATAAGGCTTCGGGCCACCATTACTGGATTAGTGTTGTTTACCCGATTTTACATTATCCTCGATCACAGTTGGGTACCTGTCATTTCAGTTTGCTTGACAGCTCCTCGTGATTATGGACTATTTGAAGTGGGACAATGAATTACAATGCTTGATGCTATAAGGGCTTGTACACTTGAATGCAATGTCTGTTATTATATATGTAGTAAATGTTTTTTTATGAATGAGAGTGCTTTTTAACATAGTGAAGCCTACATGAGACACTTGGAACTTTATTTTATTCCGTCTCTGCGTGGGTCCTGAGGAAATTGGCATTACCATCATTGATGCACTCTTTCCCCAACCTTATCAACATCCTGGCGGTTATCATTGACCAGAACCTGACCTGGATTAGCCATATAAATACTGTGGTTCCACCAGCAGCTCTGAGGCTCAAAATCCTGTGGTGAGTACCTCATCCCCTGATTCCCCAAAGCCTGTCCACTGTCTACGAGGCACAAGTCAGGAGTGTAATGGAATACTCTTCACTTGCCTGAATGGGTGCAGCTCCAACAACACCCAAGAAGCTCAACACTCAAGAAACTCATCCAGCACAAAGCAGCCCACTTGATTGGCACCTCATCCACAAACATTCACTCCCTCCATCACTGATGCTCAGTGGCAGCCACGTGAACCTTCTACAAGATGCACTGCAGGAATTCACCAAGGTTCCTGAGACAACACCTTCCAAACCCACGATCACTAACATCTAGAAGGACAAGGGCAGCAGAAATCTGGGAACATCACCACCTGAAGGTTCCCTTCCAAACCACTCACCATCCTGACTTGGAAATATATCGCCGCTCCTTCATTGTCACTGGGTCAAAATCCTGGAAGTCCCTCCCTAATGGCATTGTGAGTACACCTGCACCATTTGACCTAGAGTGCTTCAAGAAGGTGGCTCACCACCATTTTCTCAAGGGCAATTAGGGATGGGCAATAAATGCTGGCCCAGCTGGCATCCAATGAATGTTTTGTTTTAAATAACCAACCTGCATCAACGCTTTTAAGAATTATTGACAGCTGACTTGAGTGTCTATCACAGAAATGTATTTCGGCCCAACGGCTGAAGATGTTTTTTACCGCTCTACATGCACAAGTCAGGAATGGTGATGCAGGAAGGTTATCACCTTCTGTAAGAGAAAAGGTTTTCAACTTAAACTTTGCAGCAAACCTGAGGCAAACATTCAAATGAAAAAGAGGAAAAAATATTCGAAGGCCAGAGGTGAAGTGATTTTCTAATATTAGAGTCGCCGGATGGGTTTGTGCTGCAAAATTAAATTCGATGTTGCCCAGACTTTAACAATCTCCGGTGCCCTCGATTCTTTTCAATTCCTCAGTGATTCCAGTGTTGCATCAATTATTTACCACAGAAATATTTTACGTTCGCCCTTTTCCAACGGAACATTGGGAACTTATGCTGAAAACTCAAGTCTATTTGAATAACATCATAGCACAGTGGTTCGCACTGCTGTCACATAACGCCAGGGACCAGGGTTCAGTTCTGACCTTGGGTCTCTGTGTGGAGTTTGCACGTTCTCTCCCTGGGGGTGATTCTCCTGTCCCGCCATGCTAGTTTTTTTGAGCAGCGGGGGCCGGGAGATTCTCGCATTGGCCGATTCGCAGGGTTCGCGCGCGCATTCCCGCCCTGATAGCGTCTCCCAGCGCCATGTTCCAGCGGTGTCTGCTCTGCACCAGAAATCAGCGGGGGCTGGCGGGAGGGGGGGGGGTGCGCAAAGACCATTTAAATGGTCATTTTAATCTCATTTCAATGTGATTAGCGGGCCCAGGACTGAAGTCTTCGGGCCCACTAGCATCTCCCCAACACCCCACACCTGCCCAGCCCCCTCCCCTCCCCCCCTCCCCATCCCGCCCACCCACCCCCCTCCACCCCACCCACCAGAGTGGTTCACTCCAGCAGGGTTTACGGCAGCTCCCCACGAGGAACTAACAGCCCACCCCACTGGAGTGAAGGGGGGGGCAGTCGGGGCCCCCCAAAAGGTCAGGGGTGGAGAGATGCTCCCTGGCACCATGGCAGTGCCAGCTTGGGCCCCCTGGCGATGCCCAAGATTCAAAGTGCCAATACCCAGGGGGCACCTTGGCACTGCCCGACGTGGGGCCTATGGGGACAGGGCCTCGGGGCAGGGCCTGATGGGGCCGGCGTCCGATGGGCCAATCGGTGGAGGTGGAGGGGTCCCACTGCCACTCTGCAGACAGAATCGGTGGGGGAAGGAGGGAGGCCAGCGATTGGGGTGGGCTGGGGGTGTTGGGGGGGGGGGGGAGGTCAGCCTACTCAGTGGGGGGGGAGGGGTCGAGACTGTGGGGGTGGGGAATGGGGGAGTGGATGCTGGAGATCAGGGTGGGCTGGATGGTGGAGGTCGGGGCTGGCCCACGAATAGTCAGGGAACCAGTGATCGGGCTGTGGGGGTGGGGGGATGGGGGGGTGGGGGGGGGGGGGGGGGGGTGGGGTGGGAGGTGGGAGGGCGGTTGCGGGGAGGTGGCGATGTGCTGATCGCGGGGCTGGCCAGAAATCGGGAGACCTACTGCACATGTGCCAAACCTGGCACTGACAGTACTTTGCAGCCGGCCTCTAGTGCGGGAATAGGCCCCGCCTGCTGATTTTTAATGATATTCACGCTACTGCACTCTGCAATGCACAGAATGTGGGAGATTCTTCTGTGAACTTCCACTGAAAAAACCCGTGTGAATTCCTCCAATTTGCACACAAATCTATTTTTTTGGGGGAGAATTTCGGTACCCGTGTCTGCGTGGGTTTCCTCCGGGTGCTCCGGTTTCCTCCCACACTCCAAAGACATGCAGGTTAGGTGGATTGGCCGTGCGAAATTGCACCTCCGTGTCCCAAGAGTATAGGTTAGATAGATTAGCCATATAAATGTGTGCTGTTACAGGGATAGGGCGGGGTAGAGGGCTTTAAATTTTAAAGTTTATTTATTAGCGTCACAAGTAGGCTTACATTGACACTGCAATGGAGTTACTGTGAATAGACTTGGGAAAGATAGTCAGAGAGTTGGTGCAGACATGCCGGACCCAATGGACTCCTTCTGCACTGTAGAGATTCGATGATTATTTCCCAATAAACAATTACTGAATCGCAATAATGAATGGGTGGAAGGAGTTAACATACACATTGGCCCATTGATCGTAGGTAGGTTGATGGGGTGAGCCGGTGAAGGAAGGTTAGGTAACTAGGTTAAAAGATACGATGGTAGATAAGCAATGAAAAATATTTAAAGAAGTCACTTGCAAGAAAGGGAACCATTCAACATGAACTATTTTAGACTTTATTGTGGCTTCCATTTGCAAACTCAATTAAAATGGGGATTTACTGCGTAACAAAGGCTCAGATTTTGCCATCAGTGGTGGGGAGTGGAATTTATCATTCTGCTTATAGATCCCCACAGATTTTCCGTGGAGGTTTGAGTGGGAACTTGGGCTAGTTCGAGATCCTGGTCCTCTATAGGAGATCTGTGGCACGGGTGAACAGGATAAGGGACAGCATAGTCTCTTCAACCAGATTGAAGAACCTTCGCTGAGACATACAGGCCAGAATTGTTTGATTTCGTATACCCCGCCGCTGCTGCCAGCGAGAATGGAGAATTCAGCCAAAACTCTGTTCACTGCAACGGGACTGGAGAATCCCAGCCGCATGCAAGGTTGGAAAATTCCAGCTGCAGTCTAAACCATGGAGTATCAATTAAAATATTTAATTCAAGTAAAATCTTGCACAGAAAGCAAAATAGAATCATAGAATCCTACAGTGCATAAGGAGGCCATTCAGCCCATCGAGTCTGCACTGATCCCAATCCCACCCAGGCCCTATCCCCATAATCCCATGCATTCACCCTAGCTAGTCCCCCTGACACTAAGGGGCAATTAAGCATGGCCAATCCACCTAACCCACACATCCTTGGAGTGTGGGAGGAAATCGGAGCACCCAGAGGAAACCCACGCAGACACGGGGAGAACGTGCAAACTCCACACAGACAGTGACCCAAGCCAGGAATTGAACCCGGGTCCCTGGCGCTGTGAGGCAGCAGTGCTAACCACTGTGCCACCGTGCTGCCCAACCCCCCCTCCCCCCACCCCGCCCCTCCTCAGAGAGGGAAAGAAAGGTGAGATTAAAAATGAGAGAGGCAAAAGAGACCAAGGAAATAGTTTTTTTTTAAGTTGATGTTTCTTTTAAAAAATCTCCACGAATTGAATCCTGAGGGAATGATTCTCCACACTTGTAAAATTACATTTTTAGGACCAGAGGGACTGTTTGGCAAGGGGCAACACTTAGTCTGCTGCTAAACATTCACTTACATCTGTATTCACCATCCCTACTGGCATGTTCCATGGTTAATACAGTGTAGCACAACACACGGAGGAGCAGGGCAAAGATCAGGCAGCAACTCCAGATGTCTATGTTTAACTGCGCACATGCGGTTGCCAAGGTTGATCTTTAACTTACTCTATAATAATGAGGAATGCTGGTAGAAATAATGATGAGGCTTTCATACAGGTCGAACCATGAATTCTATAAAGAACACAAAACGTACACCTTCTGAATTCTGAGACAATTATCTGAGGGGTTCATTTATATCCGCAACTACAACTAATGAGGGCAATATTTTTATTTAACTAAATTTAGTTTACTTTATTTATTAGTGTCACAAGTATGCTTACATTAACACTGCAATGAAGTTCGAAAGACGTGCTGGTTAGGTGGATTGGCCGTGCTAAATTCTCCCTCAGTGTACCCGAACAGGCGTCGGAGTCTGGCGACTGGAGGATTTTCACAGTAACTTCATTGCAGTGTTAATGTAAACCTACTTGTGACACTAATAAATACATTTTAAACTTTAAGTTATTGTGAAAATCCCTTAGTCGAGACATTCCGGCGCCTGTTCGGGTACACTGAGGGAGAATTTAGCACGGCCAATGCACCTAACCAGCACGTCTTTTGGACTGTGGGAGGAAACCGGAGCACCCGGCGGAAACCCACGCAGACACGGGGAGAATGTGCAGACTCCGCACAGACAGTGACCCAAGCCGGGAATCGAACCCAGGTGCCTGGCGCTGTGAGGCAGCAGTGCTAACCCTCTGTGTCACCGTGCCACCCTCTGTGAGGAAATAAACTTGTCTCTTGACCTGTAGTGGGAAAGGAACGGGTGTACGTAGTGTCCAAGAATAAACCAGAAGAAATACAGTCACAAACCTCTTTCTAAATGCTGTCAGTGAACACGTACAACCTTTCCCGAGGTTGTATAACCTCCAACCCACTGAGCAATTCTGTGGGACAATGCTGGGGCAGGGCTAGGTAAATGCCCGGGTATGACCCTGTCCTCCCTGGGGGCTGCACTCACCTGTGCCCCTCTGGTGGGCTCTGCTCACCCCAAGTGCCCATCGTGGGGAACCTCTGATGATTCAGGGGGGACAAATTGCATGACATTTTATCCATTGTCATATTATAAAGCACTTCAAATTCATGTTTCAAGAACAAAGAACAAAGAACAATACAGCACAGGAACAGGCCCTTCGGCCCCCCAAGCCCGCGCCGCTCCCCGGTCCAGGATTGAATCCTGAATCCAGGATCCCCGCCCAATTTTCCAGCCTATCTACATACCAATATCCTATCCACCGAGCTGTCCCTCACAGCTACGATGCTTTGTTCATTACAACCTATTAACTTACCCCCACCCCCCCATTCCAGACCATGTGATCTCCAGGGAGAGGCGAAAACCCAGAGTGAAAAACCCCAGGGCCAATATGGGGAAAAAAAATCTGGGAAATTCCTCTCCGACCCCCTGAGGCGATCGAAACGAGTCCAGGAGATCACAATGGCCCCGATCGGAAAATGCTTCCCAACCCTAGTCATTTCCACTTCCACGAACACCATATGAATTCCCTGCCCCCGAGACAGGTTCCCAACTATCCGCAGTCTCACTCTGTACTGGCACCAGCAAGATGATCATAGAATGAAGCCTTGAAACGAGAAACCAGGAACAATTAGCCCGCGCCGCTCCCTGGTCCAAACTAGACCACTCTTTTGTATCCCTCCATTCCCACTCCGTTCATATAGCTGTCTAGATAAGTCTTAAACGTTCCCAGTGTGTCCGCCTCCACCACCTTGCCCGGCAACACATTCCAGGCCCCCACGACCCTCTGTGTGAAATATGTCCTTCTGATATCTGTGTTAAACCTCCCCCCCTTCACCTTGAACCTATGACCCCTCGTGAACGTCACCACCGACCCGGGGAAAAGCTTCCCACCGTTCACCCTATCTATGCCTTTCATAATTTTATACACCTCTATTAAGTCTCCCCTCATCCTCCGTCTTTCCAAGGAGAACAACCCCAGTTTCCCCAATCTCTCCTCATAACCAAGCCCCTCCATACCATTTCCTTTCATTCATATCCACTCTCTTGGTAAATATTGGGTTGAGCATTTTACTGACCTACCTCTCAGCTTTATATATCTAACCCACCAGAACTTGAACTTAGTCCTGGGTCTTACACATTCCTTTATATTTACATCTCAATATATAACACCTACACAATTGTGTGCCCTTTGAGGTACTCTGTTTATATTTGGCTTGCTCTGAAAAAAAAAAGTACAAATGATCGTTCAAAAATAAATGATATTCCGTGCAGGAAATGTTCAATTGTGAGGAGAACAATTCACGTAACACACTGTCAAAACTTGTGACTTATTTCTTTGTGCACCATTTGCTCCTGCCATGTTATTTGATAACAGTAAGAGTTTTAACAACACCAGGTTAAAGTCCAACAGGTTTATTTGGTAGCAAATACCATTAGCTACCAAATAAACCTGTTGGACTTTAACCTGGTGTTGTTAAAACTCTTACTGTGTTCACCCCAGTCCAACGCCGGCATCTCCACATCATGTTATTTGATACCAGGTTAAAGTCCAAAAGGTTTATTTGGGAGCACAAGCCACAAGCTTTCGGAGCGCTGCCCCTTCATCAGGTGAGTGGGAGTTGTGTTCACAAACAGGGCGTATATAGACACAAAGACATCAATTTACAAGATAATGGTTGCAATGCGAGTCTTTACAGGTAATCAAGTCTTAAAGGTACAGACAATGTGAGTGGAGAGAGGGTTAAGCACAGGTTAAAGAGATGTGTATTGTCTCCAGCCAGGACAGTTAGTGAGATTTTGCAAGCCCAGGCAAGTCATGGGGGTTACAGATAGTGTGACATGAACTCACTCTCCACTCACTTCACTCTCCACTTAACCCTCTCTCCACTCACATTGTCTGTACCTTTAAGAGTTGATTACCTGCAAAGACTCGCATTCCAACCATTATTTTGTAAATTGAGTTTGTGTCTTTCCATGCCCTGTTTGTGAACACGACTCCAACTCACCTGATGAAGGAGCAGCGCTCTGAAAGCTTGTGGCTTGTGCTACCAAATAAACCTGTTGGACTTTAACCTGGTGTTGTGAGACTTCTTACTGTGCCCACTCCAGTCCAACGCTGGCATCTCCACATCATGTTATTTGATGCCATCATTGTCTCTTTTTTACCAGGATCCATTCTCATCTCTCTTCCTTTCCACTTTCTTTCTGTTTCCGACAAGTTGAACTCCAAAACCTAGCCTGGTGTAGAGAACATTGGAACAGGAGTAGGCCATTCAACCCATCGAACCTGTTCCGCCATTCAGTTAGATCATGGCTAATCATCTACCTTAATGCCACTTTCCCACCCTATCCCCAGATCCGCTGATGTCATTAGTCTCCAGGATCTACTGATTCCTTTCTTTTTAAAAATTTGTTCATGGGATGTGAGTGTCGCTGGCCGGGCCAGTATTTATTGTCCATCGCTAATTTTCCTTGAACTGAGTGGTTTGCTTGGCCATTTCAGAGGACATTTTAAGAGACAACCACGTTGCTGTAGCTCTGGAGTCACATGTAGGCCAGACCAGATAAGGACAGCAGATTTCCTTCCCTAAAGCACATAGTGAACCAGATTGGTTTTTATGGCAATCGACAATGGTTTCATGGTCATCACTGGACTTTTAATTCCAGATTTTTATTGAATTCAAATTTCACCATCTGCTATGGTGGGATTCGAACCTGGGTCCCGAGTGTTACCCCAAATTGCTGGATTATTAGTCCAGCGACAATAGCACTGCACCACTCCCCATCTTGCTGTCCCATGCTTAATTGAGCTTCCACAGCCTCTGGAGTAGAGAGTTCCAAAGATTCACCACCCTCTGACTCAAGAAATTCCTTCACATCTCAATTTTAAATGCACTACCATTTGTCCTGAGATTATGTGCCCTAGTTTTAGACTCATCAGCCATGGAAAACATCCAATCTACATCCAACCTGTGAAAAAGCTTGTCGGTTTCAATGGGTTCACCCCTCATTCTTTGAAACTCTAGTGAATACAGACCATGTCTCATCCATCTCTCCTCAGGAGACAGTCCTGCCAGCCGAGGGATTAATTTGATGAAACTTCATTGCACTGCCTCTGTGGCAAGTATATCCCTCCTTAGATAATCATAAAATCCCTACAGTGCAGAAGGAGTCCATTTGGCCCATCGAGCTTGCACTGACAACAATCCCGCCCAGGCCCTATCCCCATAACCTCATATATTTACCCTCCTAATCCCCCTGACACTAAGGGAAATTTATAATGGCCAATGCACCTAACCCGCACGTCTTTCGGACTGTGGGAGGAAACTGGAGCACCCGGTGGAAACCCATGCAGACACGGGGAGAACGTGCAGACTCCACATAGACAGTGACCCAAGCTGGGAATTGAACCCGGGTCCCTGGCGCTCTGAGGCAGCAGTGCTAACCACTGTGCCAATGTGCCGCCCAGGGCACCAAACCTCCACACAGGAAGAGGTAATGAAGCCTGATGGAAGCCTGAACAAACCTTGAGGTTCTTTTGGGCAGCACAGTAGCACAGTGGTTAGCACTGCTGCCTCACAGCGCCAGGGACCCGGGTTCAATTCCCGGTTTGGGTCACTGTCTGGGCGGAGCCTGCACGTTCTCCCCCTATCTGCATGGGTTTCCTCCAGGTGTTCCCAGTTTCCTCCCACAGTCCGAAAGACATGCGGTTTAGGCGGATTGGCCATGCTAAATTCTCCCTCAATGTACCCGAACAGGCGCCGGAGTGTGGCGACTGGGGGATTTTCACAGCAACTTCATTGCAGCGTTAATGTAAGCACACTTGTGACACTAATAAATAAACTGTAGGTGTGCGGGTTAAGTTGATTGCCCATGCTCAATTGCCCCTTAATGTCAGGAGAATGAGCGGGGTAAATACGTGGGGTTAAGGGGATAGGGTCTGGGTGGAATTTTTGTCGGTGCAGACTCGATGGGCTGAATGGTCTCTTTCTAAACTGCAGAGATTCTATGAACATTGCCAATCAACACATTAGGGCCCGTGGACCCAAACAGGCCTCAGTGTAGCCGAACAGACCTCAGCGTACCCAAACAGGCTTCAGTGTACCCAAACGGGCCTCAGTGTACTTGAACAGGCCTCAGTGTACCCAAACAGGCCTCAGTGTACTCGAACAGTCCTCAGTGTACCCGAACAGGCTTCAGTGTACCCGAACGGGCCTCAGTGTACCTGAACAGGCCTCAGTGTACCCGAACAGGCCTCAGTGTACCTGAACAGGCCTCAGTGTACCCGAACAGGTGCCAGAGTGTGGCGACTAGGCAATTTTCACTGTGACTTCATTGCAGTGTTAATGTTAGCCTACTTGTGACAATAATAAATAAACTTAAACTTTTTGGGTTCTGGGTAATGCAATACCCTCTGAGTACCTCAGAACCTAACAGCAAGGTGAAGATGGCAAAGGGGAGAAGGCACACCAGCGCAGAGGATGTGTTTTTCCGAGGAATGGATTGAGGCACGTTGTTGAAGGATCTTAGATTTATTTTCCATCTGGCTCAGGCAGCCCTGGCCCCCCGGCAACATAAGAACACATTGTTCATTTCCGTGGAGTGCAAGACTGCGTCCAAAAAAGAAAGGTAATTCCACACCAACCTTGAATGGTTGCTGGGCCCATTGGAAGCATGTTGTAGCTAGTTTGAAATGTAAGAACATTGAGTACCTTTCCACTTAGGCTGCGGATGCAAAAACCTTTCTGTCAAGGCATGAGTCATATTTGGATCTGTTCAAAAAACTGCCTGTAGCTATTCAATGCTCCCTCTGCTGACTCAGTCCAAGATACGAAAGCTATCTTGATTTAAAGCAGTCAGAAGCCGCTTTTTCCAGTGTTCTGCATGGATTTACAAATAGAATTTTGTTTGTGTGTGTATCTGTAAATCTTCCTCCCACAGATATAACATGCCTGTTTGGCAGGGTTTGTGTTTGCATTACGACTTTCCATATTCTGTATGATGTTTAGAATTGGATACTGAATAAAATGGAAGAGAATCCAATCCTTTCATATCATCACTGTCTGTCTTTACTAATGATCATAGAATCCCTACAGTGCAGAAGGAGGCCATTTGGCCCATCGAGTCTGCACCGACCACAATCTCACCCAGGCTCTATTCCTGTAACCCCACATAGTTACCCTGCTAATACCCTCCCTCCCCTCCCCCGACGCAAGGGTCAATTTGGCATGGCCAATCAACCCAACCAGCACGTTTTTCGGACTGTGGGAGGAAACCGGAGCACCCGGAGGAAACCCAAGGAGACGCGGGGAGAACGTGCAGACTCCGCACAGACAGTCACCCAAGGCCGGAATTGAACCCGGGTCCCTGGCACTGTGAGGCAGCAATGCTAGCCACCGTGCCAATGCTTATGTGCTGGCCACCAAATTATGGACAGGATTATCTTCATGATAACCTTCTCCCAGTTAATACATTTGCAATTATATAGCATCGTCCACTGGTTAAACTAAGCAAACCGATCACATCTGATGCTCAGAAATTGAATAACTCTGAATATTCTGCATCACGGCAGAGGTTGAGATGAAGAGGAATATTTTCTCTCAGGAATGGGGGGTAGAGATACTGGGGAGGGGTAGTGGAGACCCTGAACCTTCCATGGTGGGGTCAAGGGGAGGCTATCTCTTGGTCTGATTGGGGCACCCTTTAAAAATGGCACCTCAATCTCAGAGCAGTCGGCTTTACATGCACCCCCTATCCCCTGATTTCTTTTGATGAAGTGCTATAAGATTCGGCTAGAAAACCTGCCTGTTTCTCTGGAGAAACCCTGACACGTTGCCATCTTTTGGTAAGATTCCACCCACTGTTTATTGAGCCAGGATTCCATTCCGGGACCTTATTGTCCAGTAGTGATATCAGAACAATCAGGTTCGGCAGTCATGGACACACTGGTTAGCACTGCTGCCACACAGCGCCAGGAACCTGGGTTCGATTCCCGGCTTGGGTCACTGCCTGTGTGGAGTTGTGATGTGGAGATGCCGGCGTTGGACTGGGGTAAACACAGTAAGAAGTCTCACAACACCAGGTTAAAGTCCAACAGGTTTATTTGGTAGCAAAAGCCAGTAGCTTTCGGAGCGTTGCTCCTTCGTCAGGTAAGTGGGAGTTCTGTTCACAAACAGGGCATATAAAGACACAAACTCAATTTACAAAATAATGGTTGGAATGTGAGTCTTTACAGGTAATCAAGTCTTAAAGGTACTGACAATGTGAGTGGAGAGAGCGTTCAGCACAGGTTAAAGAGATGTGTATTGTCTCCAGACAGGACAGTTAGTGAGATTTTGCAAGCCCAGGCAAGTCGTGGGGGTTACAGATAGTGTGACATGAACCTAAGATCCCGGTTGAGGCCATCCTCATGTGTGCGGAACTTGGCTATCAGTCTCTGCTCAGCGACTCTGCGTTGTCGTGTGTGGTGAAGGCCGCCTTGGAGAACGCTTACCTGAAGATCAGAGGCCGAATGCCCGTGGCCGCTGAAGTGTTCCCCAACAGGAAGAGAACATTCTTGCCTGGTGATTGTCGAGCGGTGTTCATTCATCCCTTGTCGTAGCGTCTGCAATGTACCATGCCTCGGGACATCCTTTCCTGCAACGTATCAGGTAGACAACGTTGGCCGAGTTGCAAGAGTATGTACCGTGTACCTGGTGGATGGTGTTCTCACGTTAGATGATGGCATCCGTGTCGATGATCCGGCACGTCTTGCAGAGGTTGCTGTGGCAGGTTTGTGTGGTGTCGTGGTCACTGTTGTCCTGAAGGCTGGGTAGTTTGCTGCCGACAATGGTCTGTTTGAGGTTGTGCGGTTGTTTGAAGGCAGTGGAGTTTGCACATTCTCCTCGTGTCTGCGTGGGTTTCCTCTGGGTGTTCCAGTTTCCTCCCACAGTCCAAAGATGTGCAGGTTAAGTTGATTGGCCCTGCCAAATTGACCCTAGCGTCAGGGGAATTAGTAGGGTGAATATGTGGGGTTACGTGAAGCGGGCCTGGGTGGGATTGTGGTCGGTGCAGACTCGATGGGCCAAATGGCCTTCTTCTGCACTGCAGGGATTCTATGTTTTTAAAACCTGCCTGTTTCTCTGGCGAGACTCTGACACGTTGCCATCTTTTGGTAAGATTCCGTCCACTGTTTATTGAGCCAGGGTTCCATTCCAGCAACTTACTGTCCAGTAGTAACATCAACTGGGATCAGAACAATCAGGATTAATTTTGGAGACACAGCCGGATGTCCATTATCCGACAAGTAGCATCCATGCTGTTCCCCATAACATAATGATATTAGTGAAATAAAACATGCCAAATTAAATCAAATTAAATCATTTCGTTCAAGTCATCGCAACTTGCCATTCATTTCAGTCTGCCTTAACACCTGTGAATAATTTTATTTAAAATCTTGCCAAAGAGTGAATAAGTCTGTCACACAATCGCCCGTGGAATAACACATGGGAGGTTGTTTTGAGGGATGAATCACTCTGAGTTTGCAATACATTTGAGCCATGATGTTGCAGTTTGACATTGAAATCCCTCAATTCCCTTAAATCGTGTCGTGCAATGTACAAAACGCTCCAACTAATTGGAATTCAAAGAGGGAAGAACTCCATCGCTGCATTTTCCAACAAAGCTATGCCTGCACCTGAATAGATTCCATGAGGAATGTTTCACCAGAATAATTTTACAAGCATCCGCACAGCGCTGCATCTTGGGGAGAGCATCACCGGCTGTGAACTAATTACTGTCGCATTTCCTTGCTACAACAAGCTACAATTTTAATATTGCGAACTGTATCCCGTCAGGAAGAAAGTTCCTACTTCTGTCGCCCAAGCTGTGAATCCTGCTGTCAGCTGATAGAGAAACAGAGACTTTCCAATGATTAATTTGCCCCGACATTGTAGATTTTCTTTTTAAAGTTTATTTATTGGTGTCACAAGTAGACTTACATTAACACTGCAATGAAGCTACTGTGAAAATCCCCCAGTCGCCACATTCTGGCCCCTATTCAGGTACACGGAGGGAGAATTTAGCATGGCCAGTGCATCTAACCAACACATCTGTCGGACTGTGGGAGGAAACTGGAGCACCCAGAGGAAACCCACGCAGACACGGGGAGAATGTGCAGGGTCCGCACAGACAGTGACCCAAGCCAGGAATTGAACCCGGGTCCCTGGCATTCTGAAGCACTCTAACCACTGTGCCATCTTTCCTTTCCATTGTCACTTACTTAGGGGCGGCACAATGGTTGGCACTACTGCCTCACAATGCCAGAGACCCAGGTTCAATTCTGGCCTTGGATGATTGTCTGTGTGGAGTTTGCACATTCTCCCTGTGTCTGCGTGGGTTTCCTCCGGGTGCTCCAGTTTCCTCCCACAGTCCAAAGATGTGTAGGTTAGGTGGGTTAGCTCATGATAAATGAGTGGGGTTACAGGGTTAGGACAGGGGAGAGAGCTTGCGTAAGATGCTCTGTCAGAGAGTCAGTACAGACTTGATGGGTCAAATGGCCTCTTCTGCAAATACTCTGTATGTTGCATCACTTTTTTGTAAGTTCTTCCAGTCAAGATGAATATGTAAGGGTTTCCTATCCTTTGGTACCAGCAGTTTAGCTGCAAATTATATAAGGGATAGTCAAGGTTGGCACAGGGGAGCTTACCATCAAGTTGAAGGCAATCTCAGCCAGATGTGTAGCAATAAAGTAGTCATATAATTCAGAAATATTTATTGTCTTTCCTCCTTTTTCACATTGAAAAACATCTGTGTTGAGAAATGGAACACTTCTCATCAACACCAACAAGAGTTGGCCATGCCTTGGAATCAGAAGGTCGTGGGTTCAAGTCCTATTCCAGAGACTTCAGTACAAAATCTAGGTTGAAATGTCAGAGCAGTACTGAAGGGGTGCTGCCCAATTAGGGGGTGCCATCTTTTGAAAGACATTTGACGAGAGAAGGATGTGATTGCACTGGAGGGGGCGCAGAGGAGATTCACCAGGATGTTGCCTGGGATGGAGCTTTTGAGCTATGAGGAGAGACTGGATAGCTTGGATTGTTTTCTGTAGAACAGAGAAGGCTGAGGGGGGACATGATTGAGGTGTATAAGATTATGAGGGATATGGACAGGGTGAGTAGGAAACAGCTGTTCCCTTTGGTTGAGGGGCCAATCACAACGAGGAATAGTTTTAGGGTAAGGGGCAGAAGATTCAGAGATCTGAGAAAAAACATTTTCACTCAGAGTGTGGTGGAAATCTGGAATGTTCTGCTTGGGAAGGCAGTGGAGGCCGGAAACCTTACAACCTATAAAAAGTATTTGGATGAGCACTTTAAACATCATAACACTCAAGGATATGGGACAAGTGCTGGAAAATGGGTTTAGTGGTAGTTATTGTTGGTACAGACTTGATGCCCAGAATGTTATTGCCCCGCCCACCACGGGAATCGGAGTGGGAGAGGGTCGGACAATGGGAAGGTCCGTTAACCTCGGGCGGAATTTTACAGTTTCCGGACAAGCGAAGCCATGAAATCCTACCAGTTGGGTCAAAAGGCCTTTTCTGTACTAGACAACTCTATGACACTATGACTTTACCCTGCCACCTCTGCTCTCCCCCTCAAGTGGACATTACGGCTAACTAAAGCATCTGCAATGAGACAAGGACACCCAAGGCACTTATCAGGCAAAAACAGCACTGTCAAGTGCCTAGGACTCCCTCCCTAACAGCACTGTGGATGTAGCTACACAACATGAACTGCAGCGGTTCAAGAAGCCAGATTACCACCACCTTCTCAAGGGCAATCAGAGATGGGCAACAAATGCTGGTTTAGCCAGCGGCACCCACATCCCGTGAAAAGAATTATAAAAAATGAAAGGGAAGAAAAACACTTCATCCTCTGTAGCTTTCAGATGGCAGACAGGATTAAGGTTATCACTCCATCTCGAATTTCAACCTTCGTTCACTCATGGGGAAAATACAACTTATGGAAACATGTAAAGAGATTTTTTTCCCCTGCTAAACTTAAAGTTTATTTATTAGTCACAAGTAGGCTCACATTAACACTGCAATGAAGTTACTGTGAAAACCCCCGAGTTGCCGCACTCCGGCGCCTGTTTGGGTACACTGAGGGAGAATTTACCATGGTCAATGCATCTAACCAGCATGTCTTTTGGACTGTGGGAGGAAACCGGAGCACCCGGAGGAAACCCACGCAGACACAGGGAGAATGTGCAGACTCCGCACGGACAGTGACCCAAGTTGGGAATCGAACCCAGGTCTCTGGTGCTGTGAGACAGCAGTACTAACCACTGGGCCACCGCTTAACGGAAATCATGAGACAATAATTGATGGAATCTGGAGGAAAAGCTAATGAATGAAAAGGGAAAGTTATCTCCATAAAATTGAACCTATCAACAAATTTACGCTTTGAAAAGTATTTAATCACGCACATTGGTCATTTTCAATGTGAGGGGGTTAACAATTACAAGAATTAATTTGTTTCCATGGGCACGCTACAGAAATGACATACTCCCAGGGTCCTCAGTTCTGACAGCTATCTGGAGAGGAACATGCTATTATTGCAGAGATACATGTCGACAGCAAGATAATGACTTGTCAGTCTGTCAAGAACAGAACAACACAGGAACTGGAAAGGGTAAGCAGAAATCTGATCATCTTGGGGCCTGGGGTTGTCTTCGAGGAATCTAGATATTGGCAATCCAGACCGGAATTTTCCGACCGCTCATGCCATTGGGACTTTCCCATCTTGCTGCCAAAATCTCCATCTTCATTGCAGCGGGAGTGTAGGATGAGCAGGCAGTAAGATCGCACTCCCTGTGTTTTAACCTCCTGGAGTGCAGAATAATCCACTGAAAACATAACCTGAAAATATTTTATACTTTAGCCGAATCCTGCTATATGAGCCCTTAACTCCAGGATACAACAAGTTAGCCCATCATGAGATGTGCAGTGGGTAGTTAGGATGTTGCATAGAATTTACAGAACAGAAACAGTCCATTCAACCCAACTGCTCTGTGTCCATAAGGATGCTGCATTCGCCTTTCCCACAATGACCACACTTCAAAAGTACTTCAATGGCCATAAAGCACTTTGAAACATCTATCTGGTGGTTGTGAAAACTGCTATATAAAATACAAATCTTTATTTCTTTTCCCGCCACATATGCCTGATCGCAACACCCTTCATCTAACGATTCATCTAATCGACTTCTGGAAGCATAGTGGAGAACATGCCTCTATCTACATCAATGGAGACAAAGTAGAAATATTATTGTCACATATATTAGTATGCAGTTGAAGTGGGAAAAATATACAGATGGGTACACATAAGATGGTTGCCTGGCACACAAACAGTCACCTGGGAAAGAGACATTAAACGAGCACTGACTTTCAGTACAGACAGCCACCTGAGATTAAAACATAAAGGACAGACAGCTATTCAAAGTTAAACATGCAGGAATCAAATCTTACAGGAAGCCAGCCAGGGCTTAAGGATAAGGACAATAGGGGTAGATAATGAGATTAGCTACAGGTGGGATCGGGAATACATAACTGCAGGAAAACCAATTGCTGTAAATTACTATATGAATAGGCCGAAACTAAAAACCATTGATAGCCACTGACGTAGGAAATGTATCCATTCATAAGACAATGCGATGTTAACATGTTCATGTCTGTATTTGTCTATAACGATGTGTTTAACGATCGATCTCCTACTTGATTACAACGATGTGGTAATGGCGAGATGTCCAGTCCATCTATTGTGTAAAGGGTATAAAGATGGACTGCTCCTATTGTCTAATTGAGAGAAGGTTTGCTGCTTGTTAGTGCCTTTTCTCCACGAAGCTTCGTTAAAATAAAACTGCATTCTTGAAACCTTCAAGCCTGACCCAGTGGTACTTTTCCCACAACACAGTGAAAAGCATTGTTTCTTGCATGCGATACAGACAAAACATACTATTCATAGAGAAGGAAAGGAGAGAGTGCAGAATGTAGTATTCCAGTCATGATGTGGAGGCGCCGGCATTGGACTGGGGTAGGCACAATAAGAAATTTCATAATACCAGGTTAAAGTCCAACAGGTTCATTTGGTAGCACGAGCTTTCGGAGCGCTGCTCCTTCATCAGGTGAGTGGAGAGTTGGATTCACAAACAGGGCACATATCGACACAAACTCAATTATAAGGTACTGGTTGGAATGCGAGTCTTAACAGGTAATCAAGTCTTTACAGGTGCAGACAATGCGAGTAGAGAGAGGGTTAAGCACAGGTTAAAGAGATGTGTATTGTCTCCAGCCAGGACAGTTAGTGAGATTTTGCAAACCCAGGCATTGTCTGTACCTGTAAAGACTTGATTACTGTCAAGACTCACATTCCAACCATTATCTTGTAATTGAGTCTGTGTCTATACATGCCCTGTTTGTGAACCAAATCCTGCATTCACCTGATGAAGGAGCAGCGCTACCAAACAAACCTGTTGGACTTTAACCTGGTGTTGTGAGACTTCTTACTGTTGCAGTCATGGATAGGGAGTAGAGAAAGATCAACTTAATGCGAGGTAGGTCCATTCAAAAGTCTGATGGCAGCAGGAAGAAGCTGTTCTTGAGTCGGTTGGTACGTGACCTCAGACGTTTGTATCTTTCTCCCGATGGAAAAAAGTGGAAGAGAGAATGTCCGGGGTGCGTGGGGTCCTTAATTATAAAAAACAAAAGGAAAGAAAACGCCTCCCTTAACCATGTTTCTAGGTGTCCAGATCACCAACAACCTGTCCTGGTCCTTCCATGTAGACGCAATAGTTAAGAAAGCCCACCACAGGGAGAACGTGCAAACTACACACAGACAGTGACCCAAGCCAGGAATTGAACCTGGGTCCCTGGAGTTGTGAGGCAGCAATGCTAACCACTGTGCCACCATGGATGGGAAAGGATTAGAAGGATATGGGCCAAAGACAGGCAACTGGGACTAACTGGGAGGGCACCACGGTCAGCATGGACCAGTTGCGCCGAAGGGCCTCTTTCCGTGCTGCATTGCTCTATGGTTCTATGTGCTAATCTAGATTCCTTTTAATGATCCACGTTCTACCCATTCTCTGGGTAAAGGATGTTCGCCCGTATTCTTTATTGCATTTATCAGTGCCTATCTTGTATATATAGCACCTAGTATTGGATGAGTTGAAAAATTTTCTTCGAATCTTCCCCATTAAATCCTTTCATAATCTTAAAGGACCTCAATCAGCTCGGAAAGAGTTGTCGATTGCAAGAGTTGAAAGCACCAGAGGAGACCATTCAGCCGATTGCAGGTGTGCTAGCTCTCTGAGGAGCAATCCAATCAGTTCTGTCATATTATGGTGGGTTCGTGTCTCATTGAAGAGATCTGTGTTTAAACATGAGCCCTTTATTGGTCGTCGTTACTACTTACAGTTGTAAGGTAGGTTCGTGTATGCCACTGCTCCACAATGCAGGCTGGCTGCTTACTTACTGAGTTCCATTTCTGGACTGTTCTCCCAGGGTCTGTTACCATGTGACTGTATACATCATTGCGTGGGTGGTGCTAATCTCCAGTCGCATGTTAACCCTTGCTCTGCCGAGCACCATTACAACACGCATAGGCACATATCACAACAAGTCGCATTCTCCCCGCTCCATCCCTTTGGCCTGTGTGTCTTTTGGAGATCATTGAGCATCTCCACTTCCATGAGGAGGTTGAACATTCTCTCGGTGTCTGCGTGGGTTTTCTCTGGGTGCTCCAGTTTCCTCCCACAGTTCAAAGATGTGTGGGTTAGGTTGATTGGCCATGCTAAATTGACCTTAGTGCCAGAGGGATTAGCAGGGCAAAAATGTGGGGTTACAGGAACAGGGCCTGGGTGGGATTGACTCGATGGACTGAATGGCCTCCTTCTGCACTGCAGGGATTCTACGATTCTATGATTCCAGTGTGCAGTGATTTCCAGTATGTTGCCACTTGCTGAGTAAAGAAAGCTCTTGTTCACATCCCCCCTGCATCACTTAACTAAAACCTTATATCTGTGGCCCCGACTCCTCGTACATCAGCTCACAGGAAAAGCTTTTCTTTATCTCCCCCATCTAAATCTATGATAACCTTAGGACCCTGTCAGCTCTCTCCTCAATCTCTTCTGCTCAAAGTTACTCCACCAAGGGGAGGTGATGGTGCAGTGGTATTGTCACTGGACTCGTAATCTAGAGAGCCAGGTTGATACTCTGGTGACCTGGGTTTGAATCCCACCATGGAAGATGGTGAAATTTAAGTTCAATTGTTTTAAAAAGGATCTGGAATTGAAAGTCTAACGATGCTCATGAAACCATTGTTGTAAAAACCCATCTGGTTCACTCATGTCCCTTAGAGAAGGAAATCTGCTGTCCTTACCTGGTCTGGCCTACATGTGATTCCAGAGCCACAGCAATGTGGGTGACTCTTAATGCTCGGAAGTGGCCTAATAAACCACTCAGTTCAAGAATAGTTCAGGATGGACAATAAATGCTCCCATTGCCCATGAAAGAATAAAACAAAACACAGATTTTCCAAGCTAAAGGGCAATTAGGGAAATCTATTGGGTAATATATAGCCAGCGATAATCCGAAAAAGAAAAGGACCGGAACCATTCTGGTAAATCACCTCTCAAGGACTATTACACTTGGCGGCACGACGGCACAGTGGTTAGCACTGCTGCCTGAAAGAACCAGGGACCTGGGTTTGATTCCCAGCTTGGGTCACTGTCTGTGCAGAGTCTGCATGTTCTCCCTGTGTCTGCGTGGGTTTCCTCCGGGTGCTCTGGTTTCCCCCCACAGTCCGAAAGACGTGCTGGTTAGGTGGATTGGCCGTGCTAAATTCTCCCTCAGTTGTACCCGAACAGGCGCCGGAGTGTGGCGACTAGGGGATTTTCACAGTAACTTCATTGTGGTGTTAATGTAAGCCTACTTGTGACACTAATGAGTAAACTAAAGCCTGGGGATCCCCTCAATGATGTGCTGTCAGATAACCCTGGTGGGAGACCCTGTGACTTCATCACTATAATCGGCATCCTCTCGACCCGAGATGATTCATTCCTGCTCCACAAGGTTAAAGGTCAGCATGCTAGCCCATTGCACCAAAGGATCGGTCACTCCCTTCCAACTAAAACATTTACTTTGTCAGAGATGCAGAAATGTACTAAAGACCAAAGCTGAGCTCAGTGTCACAGTGCTGATTCCCTGCCTTTTGTTCATTCCAAGGCTAAAAATTGGGCTGATTACTGGTCTTGCTTGCTTTGAACAGGCTAAAATAACATTTACACACTCACATCTTCCTTTAGCTAGACTTTTTGCAAACTCCAGTGATTGCTACAGGTTTCAACTAAGGGAATCCGTCTCCACTTCCCACTACCTCGGAAAAGCAGCCAACGTAATCAAGGACCCCACGCACCCCGGGCATACTCTCTTCCACTTCTTCCGTCAAGAAAAAGATATAAAATCTGAGAACATCCACCAACCAATTCAAGAACAGCATCTTCCCTACTGCCATCAGACTTTTGAATGGACCTAGCTTATATTAAGCTGATCTTTCTCTGCACTCCAGTTATTTGTTCTACGCCCTAGCACCCGAGGTCCAAAGACATGTGGGTTAGGTGGATTGGCCATGCTAAATTACCCCTTAGAATCAGGGGAACTAGCCAGGGGAAATGCACAGGGTTATGGGGGTAGGGCCTGGGTGGGATTGTGGATGGTGCAGACTCGATGGGCCAAATGGCCTCCTTCTGCACTGTAGGATTCTATGATTCTATGACTAACACTCTATTCAGCCTCCTCTTCTTTCCTTCTCCCCTATGTACTCTATGAACAGTATGCTTTGTGTATATAGTGCGCAGGAAACAATACTTTTCACTGTATCCCAATGCATGTGACAATAATAAATCAAATCAAATTTTAAAAAATCATTTGCACAGATGACTGTAGCTCTCCTGAACTCAGGAAACAATGCTTGGAAGTTTTTAAGACTTACCTGGATAGTCACATGAGCAGCCTGGGAATGGAGGGATACAAACGATTGGTCTAGTTGGACCAAGGAGCGGCACAGGCTTGGAGGGCCGAAGGGCCTGTTTCCTGTGCTGTACTGTTCTTTGTTCTTTGTTCTTTGTTCTTTGGAAATTATCCATCATTTTCTGCAAATGGCCTGCAAGGGCACTCTTTCTATTCCCATTCTGCCTGAAGTTACTTTAATGCATCAAATTTCCTTGCTGCAATTTCAAACTAAAGGATAATCACCGTACTAATAAACACAGATTCCTACCTCGCGCCCTGGTTTAATATTTACTGGGAGATGGTTGTGAGTTCTCTCCATGGGAATTTGAAGTCAGTAGAATGATAGAAATAGCCAGCGGTAACTTTATGGAGATGAAAGATGTGTTCACAACAAGAAACCTCAAACTGGTAACAAGGCGAAAACTCAGAAGATACTACATTCGATCCGCTTCCCTGTTTGCCTCAGGAACCTGGAGAATGAATAAATAAATATCTGTGGAAGCAAAGAGAAATGCTTGAATTGTGGATGCCAAATGTGGATGAAGTGTACTCGTACTTTGGGGTGGCACAGTGGTTAGCACTGCTGCCTCACAGTGCCAGGGGCTCGGGTTCAATTCCTGGCTTGGGTCACTGTCTGTGTGGAGATTGCAGGTTCTCCCCGTGTCTGCGTGGGTTTCCTCCAGGTGCTCCGGTTTCCTCCCACAATCCAAAGATGGGTTAGGTGGATTGGCCATGCTAAATTGCCCCTTAGTTGTCAGGGGGACTAGCTAGGGTAAATGCATGGGGTTATGGTGGGATTGTAGTTGGTGCAGACCCGATGGGCCAAATGGCCTCCTTCTGCACTGTAGGGATTCTATGATTCTACTTACACCATAAGAAAATTGTCAAAGTGCTTGAAATAGCAAGAGAAATCAGAAAAATTACATCCGGAAAAGAAATGGTCAGTATTTTGGCTATTTGATCAGATAAAAAGCGAGAGATCTCTCCCAGAGGAAGGTGGGAGAACAGTAGATAGATGGCTCAACGAGGGCATAGTTAAATCATGGACATTGCAGAGTGGCTACAGATGAGCTACATTGGACATGTGAGGATGGCACTAGACAGATGAGCATGACATACCATGACTGTGGATCTCCTGGAAGGAATAGGTACAGACGGCGCAGAGTCGCTGAGCAGAAACTGATAGCCAAGTTCCGCACACACGAGGACGGCCTCAACCGGGATATTGGGTTCATGTCACACTATTTGTAACCCCCACAGCTTGCCTGGACCTGCAGAGTTTCACTGGCTGTCTTGTCTGGAGACAATACACATCTTTTTAGCCTGTCTTGATGCTCTCTCCACTCACGTTGTTTGTATCTTAAAGACTTGATTAGTTGTAAGTATTCGCATTCCAACCATTATTCATGTAAATTGAGTCTGTGTCTTTATATGCCCTGTTTGTGAACAGAATTCCCACTCACCTGAAGAAGGGGCTTGGAGCTCTGAAAGCTTGTGTGGCTTTTGCTACCAAATAAACCTGTTGGACTTTAACCTGGTGTTGTTAAACTTCTTATTAGGAATAGGTACATACAGGTCAGGACTGAACAAGTTCTCATTCGAATGAAAGGACTAGTGGAGGCACATCGGTGCCATTATGAGATCTGAGTTTTCCTGGGATTAACAGAACCTGAAATAGGCCTCAGCCACACTAACTCCTCCAATGAGACAGGCTCCATTTTGAAAGGAACCTGGAATCATAGGATCCCTACAGTACAGAAAGAGGTCCCATTGAGTCTGCAATAACCCTCCAACAGAGCATCTTACCCCAGGACCACCCCTCACCCACACATCTTTGGAATTCTTTTTAGCACATTACATACAGAATACAGCACAGAAACAAGACATTAGCATGTTACATTGTGCATAGAGAACATAGAATCACAGAATGCTATGATTCTATGTTACCAAATAGATTAGCAGAATCTAGTAGCAGAATATTAATCCATCAAATTGTAGTTACAGGCTGTTGAACATCAGCAACTTTCATCATTCCCACAGAAGCGTATCAGAAATTCTACTGCGCGGTTGACTAATTGTCACATAGTTCATGTAAACAGGGTCAAAAGGCCAGAATGTATACTGGCCAGAGTTTCATTCCCGAACTTGGCTATTTTACCTAACTTGATGACAACTCACACACTATCAAGTCCGATGTGAGTATCTGAATGGGGGGATTACCCAAGAAAAGAGGCGTCTCCAAAAATGTGCGGGTAAGATGGATTGGCCATGCTAAATTGCCCCTTAGCGTCAGGGGGATTAGCAGAGTAAATACGTGGGGTTATGGTGATAGGGCCTGGGTGGGATTGTGGTTGGTGCAGACTCGATGGGCTGAATGGCCTCTTTCTGCACTGTAGATTCAATGATTCAATTATTCTAAAAGAGTCGTTTGTTGAAGAGCTTGTCTCGACACCAATGTGTTGTGCTCCGTTTACGCAATAAAATGTGATGATTGATAATAATCTGAATAAAGGCACGGCAGCACAGTGATTGGCACTGCTACCTCACAGCGCCAGGGACTTGGGTTCAATTCCGGCTTTGGATCACTGTCTGTGCGGAGTTTGCACATTCTCCCCGTGTCTGCATGGGTTTCCTCCGGGTGCTCCGGTTTCCTCTCACAGTCCAAATATATGTAGTTTAGGTGGGTTGGTCATGCTAAATTGTCCTTTAGTGCCAGGGGGATTAGCACGGTAAATATGTGGGGTTACGGGGATAGGGCCTGGGTGGATTGTTGTCGGTGCAGACTCAATGGCCTGAATGGCCTCCTTCTGCACTGCAGGGATTCTATGATTCAATGATTCTATGATTCTACAAGAGTCGTTTGTTGAAGAACTCGTCTCAACACCCAAATGTTGGGTTCCTTTTGCGCGATAAAGTGTGATGATCGATGATAATCTGAATAAAGGTATCTTAGAATCATGGGGCAGAGAACATGGCCACTCAGGCCATCATCTCTGCACCAGGTCTTTGAAACCACCACCTAATTAATCTCCCTCAGTCTGGCCCTGTGGGTATTCCTTTTCAAATACATTTCTGACTGTTATAGGTGAAGTAAGCCCTTTCAGGCACTGCATTGTAAATCACACAACTCAATACCTTGTGTGTATCTATCACTTCTAATGTGCAGAGTAAAGTCTCCAGGTGTTTCACGACAGGCTAATAAAAATAATAAAATGCTCTCAGCCTTAGGCTGAGTCAAAAAACTCAGAGCACAACGCAACTGAACTCGATGGTTGGATTGTAGTCCTTGACTCATTTCCAGAGGCATGGCCTGTTCAATCTCACACTGAGTGATTGATGCGAATATGTTATTATGATTGCAGTGCAATTGCCTGACAATAATGTTATTTTTTGTTTCTTAAAAACGAATTTGCTTATGACACAAAACTGCCAGTTGGAATGTCAGACTGGTTAATGTGCACTGCTCTCTGGCTGGTTTATTCAGGAGAATGGTTCCAGACACGAGGAACCTCGGTTATGAAGATAGATTGGAGATGTTTCGACAGTTTGACTGGAGAAAAGAAGGGTCAGAGGTCAATTTGATAGGATTATTCCAAATCATAGAAACATAGAAGATAGGAGCGGGAGGAGGCCATTTGGCCCTTTGAGCCTGCTCCGCCATTCATCACAATCATGGCTGATCGTCCAACTCAGTCGCCTAATCCTGCTTTTTCACCATAACCTTTGATCCCATTTGCCCCAAGTGTTATATCTATCTATCCTGTCCATGCTTCTATACCCTTGCTGTTTGTCATTTTCATAAATGACCTGGATGAGGAAGTGGAGGGATGGGTTGGTACGTTTGCCGACGACACGAAGGTTGGTGGGGTTGTGGATAGTCTGGAGGGATGTCAGAAGTTACAGAGGGATATAGATAGGATGCAAGACTGGGCAGAGAAGTGGCAGATGGACTTCAACCCAGATAAATGTGTAGTGGTCCATTTTGGCAGGTCAAATGGGATGAAGGAGTACAATATAAAGGGAAAGACTCTTAGTACTGTAGAGGATCAGAAGGACCTTGGGGTCCGGGTCCATAGGACTCTAAGATCGGCCCCGCAGGTGGAGGAGGTGGTTAAGAAGGCGTATGTGTGGTGGACCTCAGTTGTGCCTTTGTCCTATATGGACCACCGTTGTGTGTGTTTGTCATACCTGGACACACCCCCTTCCAGTTTGGTTCCTCCCCTCGGCACCTAGTATAAAGGTAGCTGTCTCCTCCCCCTTGTTCAGTCCAGGTCGGTTATTTGTTGGGATCTTGGGTTACTGTAAGGAGAGGAAATGGCAGTGTGAAAGGACAGGCAGAGCAGGGTTCCCCTGTGGCCATACCCCTCCACAACAGGTATACTGAATTGGATGCTGTTGTGGGAGATGCTTTACCTGGGACAAGCTGCGACAGCCGGAACTCTGATACTGCGTCTGGTTCTACAGCGCAAAAGGGTGGGATGAAGAAGAGGAGAGCAGTAGTGATAGGGGACTCAATGGTCAGAGGTACAGACCGGAGGTTCTGTGGTCGGGACAGAGACTCCCGCATGGTTTGTTGCCTCCCAGGTGCCAAGGTCAGCGATGTCTCTGATCGCGTGCACAGCGTTCTAAAGTGGGAAGGTGATCAGCCAGATGTCGTGGTACACGTCGGTACCAATGACGTGGGAAGGAAGAGTGAGGAGGTCCTAAAGAGTGAGTACAAAGAGCTTGGAAGGAAGTTAAAAAGCAGGACCCCGAGGGTAGTAATCTCAGGATTGCTACCTGAGCCACATGCCAGTGAGGGCAGGAGTAGGATGCTTGGACGGATAAATACGTGGCTGAGGAACTGGTGCAGGGGGCAGTGTTTCCAATTCTTGGATCATTGGGACCTCTTTTGGGGCAGGTGGGACCTGTACAAGAGAGACGGGTTACACCTAAACTACAAGGGGACCAATATACTTGCAGGGAGATTTGCAAGTGTTATTGGGGAGCATTTAAACTAGATTTGCAGGGGGGTGGGAACCAGAGTGCCAGAGCAGATAGTGGAGCAGGGGTAAAAAGACAGATTAGTTCAAGCAAAATCACAAATGGAAGGGTAGAGTGTGGTGGAAATAATTTTTTGAGGTGTGTCTATTTCAATGCCAGGAGTATTGTGGGGAAGGCAGATGAGCTGAAGGCGTGGATAGACACGTGGAAATATGACATTATAGCCATTAGTGAAACTTGGCTACAGGAGGGGCAGGACTGGCAGCTCAATGTTCCAGGGTTCCAATGTTTCAGGCGGGATAGAGGCAGAGGGATAAAAGGTGGGGGGGTGGCATTGTTGGTCAGGGAAAATGTTACAGCGGTACTCAGGCAGGATAGATTAGGGAGCTTGTCTACAGAGGCCCTATGGGTGGAGCTGAGAAACAGGAAAGGTATGACCACATTAATGGGCTTGTATTATAGACCACCCAATAGTCAGCGAGAATTGGAGGAGCAAATCAGCGGAGAGATAGCTGACAACTGCAAGAAACACAAAGTTGTGATAATAGGGGATTTTAATTTTCCACATATAGATTGGGACTCGCATACTGTTAAAGGTTTAGATGGGGTAGAGTTTGTAAAATGTGTTCAGGAGAATTTTCTACATCAGTATATAGAGGTGCCAACTAGAGAGGATGCGATATTGGATCTCCTATTGGGAAATGAGTTAGGGCAGGTGATGGATGTGAGTGTGAGGGAACACTTTGGATCCAGTGATCATAATGCCATTAGTTTCAACCTGATCGTGGATAAGGATAGATCTGGTCCTCGGGTTGAAGTTCTGAACTGGAAAAAGGCCAAACTTGATGAAATGAGAAGGGATCTGGGAAGTGTGGATTGGCACAGGCTGTTCTCTGGTAAGGATGTAAATGGAAAGTGGGAGGCCTTCAAAGGAGAAATTTTGAGAGCGCAGAGTTTGTATGTTCCTGTCAGGATTAAAGGCAAAGTAAATAGGAATAAGGAACCTTGGTTCTCGAGGGAGATTGTAACACTGATTAAGAGGAAGAGAGAGTTGTATGAAATATACATGCAGCAAGGAACAGATCAGATGCTCGAGGAGTATAAAAAGTGCAAGAAGCTACTTAAGAGGGAAATCAGGAGGGCTAAAAGAAGACATGAGGTTGCTTTGGCAGACAGAGTGAAGGAAAATCCAAAGAGCTTCTATAGGTATGTTAGGAGCAAAAGGATAGTGAGGGATAAAATTGGTACTCTTGAAGA
This sequence comes from Mustelus asterias, assembly GCF_964213995.1. Lineage (NCBI taxonomy): Eukaryota > Metazoa > Chordata > Chondrichthyes > Carcharhiniformes > Triakidae > Mustelus > Mustelus asterias. The sequence continues at coordinate 147,408,835 of NC_135803.1, read as the reverse complement.
CCAGAGTGGTAGACTGTGTATGGAACCAAAAGAGATGGGGGAGATACTAAATGTTTTTTTTGCATCCGTATTTACTGAGGAAACGGGCATGGAGTCTACGGAAATAGGGCAAACTGGTAGGGAGGCCATGGAACCTTTACAGATTAAAGGGGAGGAGGTGCTCGCTGTCTTGAGGCAAATCAGAGTGGATAAATCCCCAGGACCGGACAGGGTATTCCCACGGACCTTGAGGGAAGCTAGTGTTGAACTTGCAGGGTCCCTGGCAGACATATTTAAAATGTCAGTATTCACGGGGGAGGTGCCGGATGATTGGAGGGTGGCTCATGTTGTTCTGTTGTTTAAAAAAGGTTCCAAAAGAAATCCGGGAAATTATCGGCCAGTAAGTTTGACGTCGGTGGTGGGCAAGTTATTGGAAGGTGTGATACGGGATAGGATCTACAAATATTTGGATAGACAGGGACTTATTAGGGAGAGTCAACATGGCTTTGTGCGTGGTAGGTCATGTTTGACCAATCTATTAGAGTTTTTCGAGGAGGTTACCAGGAAAGTGGATGAAGGGAAGGCGGTGGATGTTGTCTACCTGGATTTCAGCAAGGCCTTTGACAAGGTCCCTCATGGGAGGTTAGTTAGGAAGGTTCAGTCGCTAGGTATACATGGGGAGGTAGTAAATTGGATAAGACACTGGCTCAATGGAAGAAGCCAGAGAGTGGTTGTGGAGGATTGCTTCTCTGAGTGGAGGCCTGTGACTAGTGGTGTGCCGCAGGGATCGGTGTTGGGTCCATTGTTGTTTGTCATCTATATCAATGATCTGGATGATAATGTGGTCAATTGGATCAGCAAGTTTGCTGATGATACAAAGATTGGAGGTGTAGTGGACAGTGAGGAAGGTTTTCAAAGCTTGCAGAGGGATTTGGACCAACTAGAAAAATGGGCTGAAAAATGGCAAATGGAATTTAACGCAGACAAGTGTGAGATATTGCACTTTGGAAGGACAAATCAAAGTAGAACGTACAGGGTAAATGGTAGGACTCTGAAGAGTGCAGTTGGACAGAGGGATCTGGGAATACAGGTACAGAATTCCCTAAAAGTGACGTCACAGGTGGATAGGGTCGTAAAGAGTGCCTTTGGTACATTGGTCTTTATAAATCGGAGTATCGAGTATAAAAATTGGAGTGTTATGGTAAGGTTATATAAGGCATTGGTGAGGCCGAATTTGGAGTATTGTGTACAGTTTTGGTCACCTAGTTACAGGAAGGATGTAAATAAGATTGAAAGAGTGCAGAGAAGGTTCACAAGGATGTTGCCGTGACTTGAGAAGCTGAGTTGCAGAGAGAGATTGAATAGGTTGGGACTTTATTCCCTGGAGCGTAGAAGATTGAGGGGAAATTTGATAGAGGTGTATAAGATTTTGATGGGTATAGATAGAGTGAATGCAAGCAGGCTTTTTCCGCTGAGGCTAGGGGAGAAAAAAACCAGAGGGCATGGGTTAAGGGTGAAAGGAGAAAAGTTTAAAGGGAATATTAGCGGGGGCTTCTTCACGCAGAGAGTGGTGGGAGTGTGGAATGAGCTGCCGGATAAAGTGGTAAATGCGGGGTCACTTTTAACATTTAAGAAAAACTTGGACGGGTTCATGGATGAGAGGGGTGTGGAGGGATATGGTCCAAGTGCAGGTCAGTGGGACTAGGCATAAAATGGTTCGGCACAGACAAGAAGGGCCAAAAGGCCTGTTTCTGAGCTGTAATTTTCTATGGTTCTATGGTTCTATCTGCTCCTGATTCTGTTGTGAATAAAAGCCTACACTTGTATTGGCACACCGGTAGTCTTTCGCTTTATTGATAGCGCATCAGTATGGTGTGCTGGCCTTTATCAATCAAGGGATTGAGTTTAGGAGTCCAGGGATAATGATGCAGCTGTATAAGACCCTCGTCAGACCCCACTTGGAGTACTGTGCTCAGTTCTGGTCGCCTCATTACAGGACGGATGTGGAAAAGATTGAAAGGGTGCAGAGGAGATTTACAAGGATGTTGCCTGGATTAGGTGGCATGCCTTATGAGGATAGGCTGAGGGAGCTCGGTCTTTTCTCCTTGGAGAGACGTAGGATGAGAGGAGACCTAATAGAGGTATATAAGATGTTGAGAGGCATAGATTGGGTGGACTCTCAGAGGCTTTTTCCCAGGGTGGAAATGGCTGCTATGAGAGGACACAGGTTTAAGGTGCTGGGGGGTATGTACAGGAGAAATGTTAGGGGGAAGTTTTTTACACAGAGGGTGGTGGGCGAGTGGAATTGGCTGCCGTCAGTGGTGGTGGAGGCAAACTCAATGGGGTCTTTTAAGAGACTCCTGGATGAGTACATGGGACTTAATAGGATGGAGGGTTATAGGTAGGCCTAAAAGATAGGGATATGTTCGGCACAACTTGTGGGGCCGAAGGGCTTGTTTTGTGCTGTAGTGTTTCTATGTTTCTATGTTATATCCAGCCGCCTCTTGAATACATTCAATGTTTTGGCATCAACTGGTAGGTCATGAGGGGTCATGGACAGAATAGATAGGGAGAAACTGCTCCCACTTGTAAAATCATAAAGTAAAGTTTATTTATTAGTCACAAGTAGGCTTACATTAACACTACAATGAAGTTACTGTGAAAATTCCCTAGTCGCCACACTCCGGCATCTGTTCGGGTACACTGAGGGAGAATTTAGCATGGCCAATGCACCTAACCAGCACGTCTTTGGACTGTGGGAAGAAACTGGAGCACCCGGAGGAAACCCACGCAGACATGGGGAGAACGTGCAGATTCCGCACAGACTGTGACCCAAGCCGGGAATTAAACCCGGGTCCCTGGCGCTGTGAGAGCAGCGGTGCTAACCACTGTGCCACCATGGACAGGATAGATAGGGAGAAACTGCTCCCACTTGTGAAAGGATCGTGAATGAGAGGGCACAGATTTAAAGTAATCTGTAAAACAAGCAAAGGTGACATGTGAAGAATGTTTTTGCACAGTCAGTAATTACAGTTTGGAACAGGGTGTGGTGAGGCAGGTTCAACTGAAGCATTCAAAGGGGAATTAGACTGTTATCTGAAAAAGAAGAATGGGCAGGGGAAGAAGGTAGAGAAGGCATATAAAAGATATATAAAATTCTAAAAGAGATTGATAGAGTAAATGGAGATCAAATGTTTCCCCCTTATGGGGCAATCTAGAACAAGAGGTCACAGGTACAGGTTGAGAGGCGGTAGATTTAAAACTGAGATGAGGAGGAACCTCTTCTTGCAGGGGCGGTGAATTTGTGGAACTCTCTGTCCCATGGCACGGTGGAGTCTGAATCATTAAATGGTTTCAAGAAGGAGATAGATATATTTCTAATCAAGAAAGGGATGAGGGGATATGGGGAACAGGTGGGGAGGTGGATTTGACACCAAGGAGAGATCAGCCATAATATAAATGCAAAACACTCCAGATGCTGGAATCTGAAACAACACAGGAAAATGCTGGAAAATCTCAGCAGGTCTGGCAGCATCTGTGGAGAGAGAATAGAGCCAACGTTTCGAGTCGAGATGACCCTTCATCCCAGCTCTGACGAAGGGCCATCCAGACTCGAAACATTGGCTCTATTCTCTCTCCACAGATGCTGCCAGACCTGCTGAGACGTTCCAGCATTTTTCTGAGATCAGCCATGATCTGATTGAATGGCGGAGCAGGCTTGAAGGGTTGAATTGCCTACTCCTGCTCTTAATTCCTATGTTCCTAAGGCAGGGGGACTGGAACTAGGTTCCAGAGAGAGTAGGAAAGATCTCAAACGGGGAGTTAGAAGGGCAAAAAGAGGTCACGAGATGTTCTTGGCAGGCAGGATTAAGGAGAATCCTAAGGCATTCTATTCATACGTTAGGAACAAAAGAGTTGTCAGGGAGAAAATCGGACCTCTCAGGGACAAAGGAGGGGAATTATGCTTAGAACCCAAGGGAATAGGGGAGATCCTAAATGAATACTTTGCATCGGTATTCACGAAGGAGAGGGGCGTGTTAACCGGGAGTGTCTCGGAGGGAGGTGTTGACCCGTTAGAGAAAATCTCCATTACAAGAGAGGAAGTGTTAGGTTTTTTAGGGAACATTAAAACTAACAAAGCCCCAGGGCCTGATGGCATCTATCCTCGACTGCTCAGGGAGACGAGAGGTGAAATTGCTGGGCCTCTGACGGAAATCTTTATCGCTTCTTTGGACACGGGTGAGGTCCCTGAGGATTGGAGGATAGCGAATGTGGTCCCGTTGTTTAAGAAGGGTAGCAGGGATAACCCAGGAAATTATAGGCCGGTGAGCTTGACGTCCGTGGTAGGGAAGTTGTTGGAGAGGATTCTTAGAGACAGGATGTATGTGCATTTAGAACGGAACAATCTCATTAGTGACAGACAGCATGGTTTTGTAAGAGGGAGGTCGTGCCTTACAGATTTGGTGGAGTTTTTTGAGGAAGTGACAAAAACGGTTGATGAAGGAAGGGCCGTGGATGTCGTCTATATGGATTTCAGTAAGGCATTTGACAAAGTCCCACATGGCAGGTTGGTTAAGAAGGTTAAGGCTCATGGGATACAAGGAGAAGTGGCTAGATGGGTGGAGAACTGGCTTGGCCATAGGAGACAGAGGGTAGTGGTCGAAGGGTCTTTTTCCGGCTGGAGGTCTGTGACCAGTGGTGTTCTGCAGGGCTCTGTACTGGGACCTCTGCTATTTGTGATATATATAAATGATTTGGAAGAAGGTGTAACTGGTGTAATCAGCAAGTTTGCGGATGACACGAAGATGGCTGGAATTGCGGATAGCGAAGAGCATTGTCGGGCAATACAGCAGGATATAGATAGGCTGGAAAATTGGGCGGAGAGGTGGCAGATGGAGATTAATCCGGATAAATGCGGAGTGATGCATTTTGGGAGAAATAATGTAGGGAGGAGTTATACAATAAATGGCAGAGTCATCAGGAGTATAGAAACACAGAAGGACCTAGGTGTGCAAGTCCACAAATCCTTGAAGGTGGCAACACAGGTGGAGAAGGTGGTGAAGAAGGCATATGGTATGCTTGTCTTTATAGGATGGGGTATAGAGTATAAAAGCTGGAGTCTGATGATGCAGCTGTATAGAACGGTGGTTAGGCCACATTTGGAGTACTGCGTCCAGTTCTGGTCGCCGCACTACCAGAAGGACGTGGAGGCATTGGAGAGAGTGCAGAGGAGGTTTACCAGGATGTTGCCTGGTATGGAGGGTCTTAGCTATGAGGAGAGATTGGGTAGACTGGGGTTGTTCTCCTTGGAAAGACGGAGAATGAGGGGAGATCTAATAGAGCTATACAAGATCATGAAGGGTATAGATAGGGTGAACAATGGGAAGCTTTTTCCCAGGTCGGAGGTGACGATCACGAGGGGTCACGGGCTCAAGCTGAGAGGGGCGAAGTATAACTCAGACATCAGAGGGACGTTTTTTACACAGAGGGTGGTGGGGGCCTGGAATGCGCTGCCAAGTAGGGTGGTGGAGGCAGGCACGCTGACATCGTTTAAGACTTACCTGGATAGTCACATGAGCAGCCTGGGAATGGAGGGATACAAACGATTGGTCTAGTTGGACCAAGGAGCGGCACAGGCTTGGAGGGCCGAAGGGCCTGTTTCCTGTGCTGTACTGTTCTTTGTTCTTTGTTAGGTGAGTTGCTCATTCAGAGGGCCAGTGCCGACATGATGGGCCAAATGGTCTCCTTCTGCACAGTAACGGTTCTGTGATTCTGCTCAATAAAAATTGCATAATGAGGGCATTGATTCTTGCTGTTGGCAGCCTTAATCTTAATTACTGCACAGGTTAACGTTCCCCATGTACAATCAGCAGAAATATATTCTGAATTCTCCAGTTAACTGATCTGTGACTCACGTTGATTTCAGTCATGTAGCAGAAGAGTAAATGGTACGTTTCCTTTTCCTCAGAGACCCACTGTGTGAACGTTATGAAATCTGACCCACAAAATCTCCACGTTTTTGTCTGTTCTTCCAACCTTGTTGAGGGAATAGCTCGCTCACCACACTTCAATAACACCTACTGATAAAAGCTGATTGACTTGAAGCATGGGGAGGAATTTTACCAGGCCGTTGGGTATGTATGAAGGTGGGAGGGCAAGGAAATTCTGGAAAAATGGTCAGTTTGCCAGTGCGTTCCTTCTCCGGCCACATCAGGGGTGGAGCTGGATCTGATGCTGGTAAGACTCATGTTCCCAGCGGGACGCTAATTAAGTGACTAAGTATTTGCAACTTAAACACCACATGGCAGTGTTTTACTGGTCCCCGGCTGTGCCAGCACCCCGGCGAGAGAGCGGCAGAAGTGCCCAGCGGGAGGCTGAGGCTGAGGGAGATCTAAATGTTTCTGCAGAAAGTGGCAACGTTGCCTCCGATCGCCGAGGGCCTAACAGAGCCTCAGCCAGTTCCCTGATGTTAGTGCCGACCTGGTGGATTCGTGGTCTCCTGCCAGGCTTGGGCCTCGGCATCAATGCCCACTGGTCGCACAGGGAGGCTTACCTTGCAATGGGCCATGCTCTGTGCAATTCCCACCTTTGGAACCTACCCATCATCTCAAACTGGGCGGTGAGTGCCCAACGAGCTTTTAGCTGGCATTTACACATAGCATCAGCAGTGCGATCAGTATTATTCACATGTGGATTTGCTTTCAAGGAGGGTTTCGAGCAATGCTTTTGTGCCTTGAGCACTGCCCGACCCTGAGTATTGTAGCAACATCTCTGGTGGGCACCAAACCACTCAACAATCAGCAGTTACTCCGTATTGAGACACTTCCACTCTGGAGAGAAGCCCTTCAAAGGCCAGAGATTTCAATTTGCCATTTGATTTTCACCTTCTTCCATCAGGAAAAAGGTATAAAGGTCTGAGGATAAGTACTAACCGACTCAAGAACAGCTTCTTCCCTGCTGCCACCAGACTTTTGAATGGACCTACATTGCACTAAGTTAATCTTTCTGTACACCCTAGCTTTGACTTTAACACTCCATTCTCCTTTCCTTCTCTATGTACGGTATGCTTTGTCTGTACAGCGCGCAAGAAACAATTCTTTTCACTGTATACTAATACATGTGACAATAATAAATCGAATCAATTCAAATCAAATCAAATCAAAATCAAAGCCTTTTGGTTCAGAGGGGTAAGGTCCCTTCTTGTGAGCCATAAGACCTGGGTTCGAGTCCCACCTCAGGACTTGACGGTGGCCAAGGAAAGTGTGTTTGTAATGTGGCTGTACAAATTAGTTATCAACCTGCAAATCCTTCCAACACACACCTCAGGAGGAGCGGGGAGCGGGGAGATTCTTGATTATACACATGATGGAAAGAACACAACAACTGAAGTCTGTAAATGATTAATAAAGTTTGAGAATGAGATTAATGGAGAGCTGAGGAACCTGAGGCAGGCCTGAGGGACCCTGGCAGACAGATTAGACCAGACATTCTTTGTAACTGATTGCATTACAGAGATTAATATTTGGAGGAGGAGCTGAAAGAGGATTGGATTTATAAGGTTGGACCTTATGTGGCTCCCATGATATGCACCAGATTAATTACTGAGTCATTAGATTCACCCCGATACATCATTTTTCTTTTGCAGCTGTTTACCACTTAGATTAGTCTGATAGGTACAAGGCAAAGTAACTGATGTATTGAGTTGTTATATTGCATGAACTAACGGGTCAGACAATCATTGGGTGGGATCTTGAGCCCACACTCCCCGTGCACGGGACTGCTGGTCGGGGGGAGCAAAATACGACAAAAATCGGAGATCGCAAAACGCGCTGGCGAAATTGCAATTTCCGATTTTCCCACCCTTCACAGATAGTGCGCATGAATATGATTTTAATACATTGTAATAAATTTTAATATCATTATCCACCCCCCTCACCAAATTACCCTCCCTCCCCCATCCAATATTCATACCTCGCTGACGTGACATCACGCTGGTGCGGTTCACAACAGGTTTGACCAAGCGTAAACCTGCCATGGGGATCCGGGTGGTGCTGAGACTAGTGTAGCCCACGGGGAGGGGGACATGGGCAGACAGTGCCCTGGCAATACCTCCTCCGGCACCGCCCCCCTGGCAGTGCCAACCCCGTGCCCAGGAACAATGTCAGGGGCTGGTCCTTGGGGGAGCCTCATGGGACACTTCCATTCGTGGGGGCAGCCAAGCAGACACTGAGGGGGGATAGGGATGCTGGGAATGGTCGGGCGGGGGTGGTGGGGCAGAGGGGATGGGGATTTGGGGTTGATCGGGGGTGGGGTTGGAGAGCGGGGGCAGAAGTCCCAGACACCCACATGGTGGTGGGAGTTGGGAGGGAGTTTATTCTTATTTGTGATCAGGGCATCATTTAAAAATGGTGCTCCAATCCCTGTGGAGCCGGTGCCCGGATTTAAGAGACACCACCCGCTAGAGTGATGGCGCGAACCTGCCGACTCCTTTTTTAGATGTTGAAGTGTCAAGATCGATAGAGAAAACAGAGCAGTGAGGCCAGAGCGGTCCACACCAGTTTTCTCACCAGAACTGTCGCTTTGCCAAATTCTGGTAAGATAGTGCCCCATGATAACAGAAATGACTCTTTATACTCATTACCGAATACTAATATTAGCTGTGCACAAGATCTTTTCTTTCATTCATTCATGGCACATGGCATCGCTGGCTGGCCAGCATTTGTTGCCCATCCCTAGTTGCCCTGAGTGTCTCACTCGGCCATTTTAGAGGGCACTTGAGAATCAACCACATTGCTGTAGCTCTGGAGTCACATTTAGGCCAGACCGGGTAAGGACGGCGGATTTCCTTCCCTCAAGGACATTAGTGAACCAAGTTGTTTTTGCCGACAATCGACAATGGTTTCACGGTCATCAGTAGATTCTTAATTCCAGATATTTTTTATTGAATTCAAATTCCAACCATCTACTGTGGCGGGATTTGAACTCAGGTCCCAAGAACATTAGTTGGGTTTCTGGATTAATAGTCTAGCGATAATACCATTAGCCCATCGCCTCCCCATCATCCAACATTGTGTTTCAGATAAGCCCATGTTTCAATCTTGATTGGGGATTACATTGAATCCTGCAATTTGATGATATTCTGATTATTCCTGGTGTCATTCCCCAGTCTCAACTCTGAGTGGTGTCTTGAATCCTTTAAAGCGTGTCATCTCCCCTGAACCTGGTTCTGACAAATAAAAGCACTTAAGAAATGGAAAAGGCCTCAGACTTATGGAGGCGAATCCTGACATTGGCAGCAGTATCTCGGATTGAAGTGGACACCTGGCTGCATTAATACGGTAAGAAGTCTCACAACACCAGGTTAAAGTCCAACAGGTTTATTTGGTAGCAAATACCATAAGCTTTCGGAGCACTGCTCCTTCGTCAGATGGAGTGGAAATTAAACCTGTTGGGCTTTAACCTGGTGTTGTGAGACTTCTAACCGTGTTCACCCCAGTCCAACGCCGGCATCTCCACATCATTAATACCATCCATCGGTTGGAATGGAGAAAGTGGCACTGTGAGTATTTAATCCAAACGCTACGATTTAAGATCCGCCCTGAAGACTTATCCGAGGCCAATTATATCAAAACCTCAGAAGTTAGCATTCATCACTTGGTGTTCCTCGGGGTAATATGCAGTGATAAAGTCACAACTGTGTTCATTCCAGTGCTGCGGGGCCTGAGGTTATGAGTTTATTTCTCTCCTAACAAGGTCTGAGATCCTACATCGTCCGTCTGTTGCCGCCTGGCCTCTGACAGGGACAGCCCAGCAGGACTGGTTACGGCTCACTCACAACAAAGTACGCTGTCCTCTAATGCTTTTAAAAAAGAACTGCTCAGAAGAATAGGGCGGCACGGTAGCACAGTGGTTAGCACTGCTGCTTCACAGCTCCAGGGTCCCGGGTTCGATTCCCGGCTCGGGTCACTGTCTGTGTGGAGTTTGCACATTCTCCCCATGTCTGCGTGGGTTTCCTCCGGGTGCTCCGGTTTCCTCCCACAGTCCAAAGATGTGCGGGTTAGGTTGATGGGCCAGGTTAAAAAATTGCCCCTTAGAGTCCTGGGATGTGTAGGTTAGAGGGATTAGCGGGTAAAATATGTGGGGGTAGGGCCTGGGTGGGATTGTGGTCGGTGCAGACTCGATGGGCCGAATGGCCTCCTTCTGCACTGTAGGGTTTCTATGAATTCTATGAAAGACTGACCTCCTCTACCCCCCACCGCCTCCCCAGCCCCTGCGCCTCCACCAACAGCTGGGTGGCAATCTCGAAAGTTAAGCCTTGAAAGCAAAATGATTTTTTAATGTTCCTTATTCACAACAGCATAGGATTAACATTCATAGGAAGAGCGGATTTAGGTGCAGAAGTAGGGGCGGCACAGTGGCACAGTGGTTAGCACTGCTGCCTCACAGCGCCAGCGACGGGGGTTCAATTCCCAGCTTGGGTCACTGTCTGTGTGGAGTTTGCACATTCTCCCCGTGTCTGCGTGGGTTTCCTCCGGGTGCTCTGGTCTGCCCCCACAGTCCAAAGATTTGAGGGTTAGATGAATTGGTCATGATAAATTCTCCCTCCGTGTGCCCGAACAGGCGCTGTGGTGACTAGGGGAGTTTCGCAGTAACTTCATTGCAATGTGAATGTAAGCCTTACTTGTGACTAATAAATTAACTTTTAGGCAAATTCAGCCCTTCGAGCCTGCTCCGCCATTCAATCAGATCATGGCTGATCTCTCCCTGGTTTCAAATCCATCTCCCTACCTGTTCCCCATATCCCTCTGATGCACCATCGATTACGAGGACTCCAGCGAGTGAGTGAAAATAACAGGCTTTTAACCGCAAAGAACTGGAACACACACTTGTAGCTCACCTGGCCCAGACTGAGGCGGGGGGAGGAACCGTCACCTTTATACATCGTTCAGGTGGAAAGGGAGGAGTCTCGGGTCAGGTGCAGCAGGGGTGTGTCCAGGCTCACAACATGTAATTACAGTGGGTTACCACACCCTCTTTTCCTTTTCTTTAATTAGAAATATATCTATCTCCTTCATGAAACTATTCAATTGTGGTGATCTGTTTGATGGAGTTCGGAGGGTGATTTTAAGCGGGGGTGTTGGATCAGTCCCCCCGCTCCAGATTTTCACATCTCCCCATGTCAACTCTTGTCAGAATCTGAAATGGCTCGTGTGTGTGATGTCCACTTCAGTCACGAGGATATATTGGCAAAATGGGGCATGTTCTCCTTAGAGAAAAATAAGGTTGAGAGGAGATTTGATAGAGGTGTCCAGAATCATGAGGGGTCGGGACAGAATAGACAGAGAGAGGCGCAATGGTGATTCTGACATGTCTTACTTTTTCTTGAGGTTTGTCCTCCCCCCACCCCCCCCTGACAGACAGCTAAACTGTGTTCAACCCATCTCCTGTACCTCGGCCCTCACCCCCTCTCCTTCCTCCCAGCAGCATGGTAGAGTCCCCCTTTTCACCTCACCGGCATCTGCATTCAACAGATCATCCTCCACCATTGATGTCAATTCTAGTATGGTGGTATGGCACGGTGGCACAGTGGTTAGCACTGCTGCCTCACAGACGCAGGGATCCAGGTTCGATTCCAGCCTTGGGTCACTGTCTGTGTGGCGTTTGCACATTCTCTCCATGTCTACGTTGCATTTCTTCCCACAGTCCGAAGATGTGCAGATTAAATGGATTAGCCATGGTAAATTGTCCATTGGCATCCAAGCTGTGTACGTTAGGTGGATTGGCCATGGTAAATGCACAGGGCTATGGGGATAGGGCAGAGGGGTAGGCCTGGGTGGGATGCTTTTTTGCAGAGTCAGTGCAAACTTGATGGGCCGGATGGCCTCTTTCTGCACTGTAGGAATTCCAAGATTATATGGTTCTATGGTACCGCCAAACACATTTCCCCCTCACATCCCTGTCAGAATTCTGTTCTCTCTGTGACCCTTAGTCCACTCCATCATCCCCAACTCATTGTCTCCTTCCCACAGCACCTTTCCATACAGGAGGTGTAACTCCAGCCCCTTTACCTTCTCCCTCCTCACCGCTCAAGGCCCCAAACACTCCTTTCAGGTGAGGCAGTGTTTCACTTGATCCTCCTTCAATTTCGTCCATTGTATTCGCTGCTCCCTATGTAGTCTCCTCTAGATAGAATCATAGAATCCCTACTGTGCAGAAGAAGGCCATTTGGCCCATCGAGTCTGCATCGACCACAATCCCACCCAGGCCTTATCCCCATAACCCCATACATTTACTCCAGTTAGTCCCCCTGACACTAAGGGGCAATTTAGCATGGCCAATCCACCTAACCCGCACATCTTTTTACATTTGAGAGACTACACACAGACTGGGCAGCAGAACACCTACACTCAGTTCACAAACACAACCCAACCTTCCTGCCGCTTGCCATTTCCACTCATCAGCTTTCTCTCATGTCCACGTGTCTGTCCTTGGCCTGCGGCAATGTTCCACTGATGTTCAAGGCAAACTGGAGGAGCAGCGCCTCATCTTCCGACTGGGCACATTACAGCTTTCTGGACTTATTTTGATGATGTAACGAGTAGAATAGATAGATAAGGGAGAACTAGTAGATGTAGGGTGGGGACTTTAATGCCTCATTCGTCTGAAAACCGTAAAATCCCGCCTGAGGTCAACGGACCTTTCCATGCTCTGCCCCTCGCTGCTCCGATTCATGTGGCGGGAGAGACGGTAACATTCCAATTGTCGTGTATTTGAATTCTCAGAAAACTTTGATAAAATTCCACATAATGTTGGCACAGCGGTTAGCACTGCTGCCTCACAATAAGAAGTTTAACAACACCAGGTTAAAGTCCAATAGGTTTATTTGGTAGCAAAAGCCACACAAGCTTTCGAAGCTCTAAGCCCCTTCTTCAGGTGAGTGGGAATTCTGTTCACAAACAGAGTTTATAAAGACACAGACTCAATTTACATGAATAATGGTTGGAATGCGAATAATGCGAATGCGAATAAGGATCGCCTCACAATGCCAGGGACCCGGGTTCGATTCCAGGCTTGGGTCACTGTCAGTGTGGAGTCTGCGTAGGGGTGCTCTGGTTTCCTCCCACAGTCTGAAAAATATGCTGGTTAGGGTGCATTGACCATGCTAAATCCTCCCTCAGTGTACCTGAACGGGCGCCGGAGTGTGGCGACTGGGGGATTTTCACAGTTACTTCATTGTAGTGTTAATGTAAGCCTACATGTGACACTAATAAATAAACAAATAAAATAAATGTAAGAGGTTAGTATGCGGAATTAAATTATATGGGATGGGGGCTAATATATTGGAGCGATTGATTGAGAATTGGTTGTCAGGCAGCAAACAGAAAGTAGGAAGAGTTAGAGTTCTTTTCATAATGGCTGGCAGTGACGAGTGGCATCTCGCAGGGACCAGTGTTTGGGCCCCAGCTATTTACAACATAAATCAATGATTTGGATGAGGGAACCAAATGCAATATTTCCAAGTTTGCTAATGACGCAAAAGCTGGTGGGAACGAGAGTGGTGAGGAGGATATTCAAAAACTTCAAAGTGATTTAGACAGGTTGAGTGAGTGGGCAAATATGAGGCAGATGCAGTATAACGTGGATAAATGTGAAATTATCCACTTTGGACAGAGAAACAGAATGGCAGAGTATTATTTAAATGCTGATAGATTGGGAAATGTGGATGTACAAAGGGACCGGGGGGGGATGTCCTTGTACACCAGTCATTGAAAGTAAGCATGTAGGTACAGCAAGCAGTTAGGAAGGGAAATGGCATGTTGGCCTTCATTACAAGAGGACTTGAGTACAGGAGCAAGGGTGTCTTGCTGCAGCTGTGCAAGGCCTTGGTGAGGCCACATTTTTAGTTGTGTGTGCTGTTTGGTCTCTGTATTGAAGTAAGGGTATATTTGCCAAAGAGGGATCCAGTGAAGTTTCATCAGACTGATTGGCGGGATTGTCGTATGAGGAGAGATTGTATCAACTAGGCCTTAATTTATTGGAATTTAGTACAATGAGAGGGAATCTCATTGAATTCTGCCAGGGCTGGACAGACTGGATGCAGGAATGTTGTTTCTTCTGTCTAGCAGTTCTAGAACAAGGAGTCACATCGAGATATGAGGTAGATCATTTAGGACTGAGATGAGGAGAAACCTATTCACTCAAAGGGTGGTGAGCTTTTAGAATTCTCTACCACGGACAGCTATGGAGGTGAAGTCGTGAAGTCACTCAATATATTTAAGAAGGAAATAAATAGATTTCAAGAATCTAAAGGTGTCAAGGGATATGGGGAGAGAGCGGGAGTAAGACATTGAGATAGAGGATCAGCCATGATCATGCAGATAGGCCCGGAGGGTGAAATGATGTACCCTGCTCCTGTTTTTTATGTTTCAGACCATGAATGCTCCTCCAGTTAGGGTTAGGGCAGAAGCATGGTGCACCCAAATCCTTTCTGGAAGATTATGTAAAGTACATAGAGAGACTGAGACCCAGTATAACCCAGTCCTCTCCCTAAATCTCACTCACTCACTGCACACAACTTCAGAGCCTCGCATAACTGAAATGATTAATATTCCCTTTTCAGGGTAGCATTTCTTATCGTCTTCGAAAAGTAACCTCGCCTCCATGGGCTGCACGGTGGCACAGTGGTTAGCACTTCTGCCTCACAGCACCAGGGTCCTGGGTTCGGTTCCCAGCTTGGTTCACTGTCTGTGTGGAGTTTGCACGTTCTCCCCGTGTCTGCGTGGGTTTCCTCTGAGTGCTCCGGTTTTCTCCCACAGCCTGAAAGATGTGCTGGTTAGGGTGCGTTGGCCATGCTAAATTCTCCCTCAGTGTACCCGAACAGATGCCGGAGTGTGGCGACTAGGGGATTTTCACAGTAGCTTCATCGCAGTGTTAATGTAAGCCTACTTGTGACACTAATAAAAAAATTAAGAAAGACTTCCCTTTGCTTTTCTTAATTCTGTGAAGAACATTTTAAAAAATATTTCTGGGTGCTGTGGTATTTTGCAAAGCAGGATTGTGGGGAATGTGTGTGTGTGTGTCTGTGTGTGTGTGGGTGTGTGTCCAAGTGTGTGTGTGTGTGTGTGGGTTTGTGTCCGTGTGTGGGTGTGCGTGTGTGTGTGTGTCCGCGTGTGGATGTGTGTGGTGTGTGTTTGTGCGTCTATGTGTGTCTGTGTGTGCGTGTGTATGTACGTGTGTGTGTGTGACTGTGTGTGCATGTGTATGTACGTGTGTGTGTGTCTGTGTGTGCGTGTGTATATACGTTTGTGTGTGTGTGTGTGTGTGTGTGTGTGTGTGTGTGTGTGTGTGTGTGTGTGTAAGTGACTAACTTAATTAAGCTGGGCACTCAGACCTTCAAGGGGTTGGGTGTGAAAAGCAGGCATTTAAAGTGAATAGGGCTGAATTGTATGTTCTACAAGTAAACACAACATGAATAGAAATTTGCATTTGGAGCTAAGTGAATATTTTGATTTTTAGCAGTTGAAGTTCAAAAGGAGGTAAGAAGGAGTTTACAACTTAAGAAAGAATCATAAATAAATAAGGTAAAGTTATTAAATTTTGTTTTCCCCAAAAGTAGTGGCCATAAGGAGAATGGAAAGGTTTATTATATTCTGGGAAAGGTAAATTTGAAAGAAGGATACAGACAATAGGAAAAAATGAAGGAGAGAAAACATATTTAAGGAGGAGTTGGAAGCTGTGCTTGGTGCGGCCATGTAAGATCTCCTGACGAGTCTAGATACTGTGCTGGGACTGACATGTGAAAAAGAGAAGTGAGCAGCCTTCAGCCAGTCCAGAGAAGTGTCTGTTTGTGTCAGAAAGCAGTGTTTTGTTTTAAAGCATTTGGAATTTTCCACAGTGGAGTGAGTGAGAGAGAGAGAGAGAGAGAGAGAAAAAGTGTTTAAAAATCACACAAGTTACTATGAAGTAAAAGGTAATCTTATAAACACCTTCACAGATAGGCACCAAGGCCATTAGTCTGGGCAAAACTCATTAAATCAGACATCTGTAACTAGGAAAAAGGGATGATCCACAGACGCAGCAACAAGCTGACCAATGATAACTCATATAAAAAAAAGATGTATAAATTCTCCATCTTGATGGGATATTATAATGAAGCAAGTGTAAAATGATTGTGATTGGTAAATGCTAATTATTTGTAATCGAATTTGAAAACTATAATTGCTTTTGGATCTCGGGATACTTCACTCTAGTTAGCTACAGATTATGAGCTGTAGCTTTCCAGCATCCTTCTATAGCTTGCAATTAAAACAGCTGTTTAAGAGAACTCTGTGACTTGGTCTGGTTACTTGAAGGGTAAAGTTGTGATCCATTAAAAGACCGACATCAAAGCCCGCAACACTTCCCAATGGTAAAGTTACTGGAATTTTTATAGATTAAATATCTATAGGGACTGTTGCCTAAAGGATTGTTTATTGGTGAGTCTAACCAGGTCGGAATATTTTTGGAGGGGAAAATGTTCTGTGAGTCCAAAGATGTGCGGGTTAGGTTGATTGGCCATGCTAAAATTGCCCCTTAGTGTCCTGAGATGCGTAGGTTAGAGGGATTAGCGGGTAAATATGTAGGGATAAGGGTGGGACTGTGGTCGGTGCAAAAGCGATGGGCCAAATGGCCTTTTTCTGCACTGTAGGGTTTCTATGATTCTATGAGTCTAATTTTAATTGCGTAAATGTAATCTTGTGTGTTTAAGTTTTTTTTGTTAAGAAATGCTTTAATTTACTAATTAAAATCTCCAGAAGTGTTCCTGGAATTTGCGATTGGTGTCTTCAGCACAAGTATTTTCTCGTAGTAAAATGCAAATTAAATATCGTTGTGATCGCTTGCCAATTGTCTCTTTGGGATTTGGATAGCACGGCAATTACCACCCAGAACATGTGGCAATTACCACCCAGAACATGTGGCAATTACCACCCAGAACATGTGGCAATTACCACCCAGAACATGTGGCAATTACCACCCAGAACATGTGGCAATTACCACCCAGAACATGTGGCAATTACCACCCAGAACATGTGGCAATTACCACCGAGAACATGTGGCAATTACCACCCAGAACATGTGGCAATTACCACCCAGAACATAACAGTTCCAAAATGTATCCCTTCAGCTTCATGTACATTGGACAGTGTGTGCCACATTTAAGAACATATTGACAGCCTATTGTCTGTCCTGGGCGGCATGGTAGCACAGTGGTTAGCACTGCTGCTTCACAGCTCCAGGGTCCCGGGTTTGATTCCCGGCTCGGGTCACTGTCTGTGTGGAGTTTGCATATTCTCCTCGTGTCTGCGTGGGTTTCCTCCGGGTGCTCCGGTTTCCTCCCACAGTCCAAAGATGTGCGGGTCAGGTTGATTGGCCAGGTTAAAAAAAAAAAATTGCCCCTTAGAGTCCTGGGATGTCTAGGTTAGAGGGATTAGCGGGTAAATATGTGGGGGTAGGGCTTGGGTGGGATTGTGGTCGGTGCAGACTCGATGGGCCGAATGGCCTCCTTCTGCACTGTAGGTTTTCTATGATTTCTCTTGGAATTTGGCAACAATTTCCTATATCCCCAATTTGTTTTCATCAAAAAAAAACCTTGGCACTGTTACCTCAAGTCCAGATCGTTTGTGCACATTCTCCAGACATCCTGTGGCCAATTCCGTACTTTTGAATTAAATACTGGCGGTAGAATAAACCTGATTTTGACTTAACAGGACAACTGGTAACTGCATGCAATTGCTTATTTGCACAAATTTACCATTCCCCCATTCCCCCGCACCACGCCCCCCCCCACCCCCCCCCCCACCCCCCCACAACACCCACCCACTTCAAACCCCTGTTATAATCCAGGTCAGACACTCCAAAATGTTTTATGAAGTCCGCCTGGATCATACGTTTTGCAATTTGGATTTGTCTAAGGTGAGCATGAGATGTTTCACTTCAGGTATGATTCAAATGACCCACTAGGGAGCTTTTATCAGGCAAAATTTATTTAAGAATACAGTTAACATGTATAGAAAGAAAATTAGCAATAACTTTTACCAGTTACAAACAAGAAACCATGATATTGTATAAATCTTAACAGCTAAACGCCTTTGCAACCAAATAGATCCCATAAACAAAACCCTTGCCTCAGGTTTAGCACAGAAAATATGAATGCTCATGTGATGCTGGGACTTAGTCCTTTGGTTAGATGCTGCAGTTTTCCTGATAGACATACAGACAAGCTTGAAGTCAGAACAGATTCCCAAAACATCAGGGAGCGAGGGAGAGAGAGCGGCTCCAGCAACCCACCAACAGCAGAATTTTCACCCCAGGAAGGCCAGCTGACCTGCTTCCTGCTAGCCAGCAGAATTTACAAGACCAGGAAGAGAGAAAGAAAAGCTCCCTGCCATTTGACAACTCGGGCAGCTTCTGATCTAAAACCAAAACTGAAAGTGAACCCTCGGGTTCTTCTGGGGAAGAACCACCTGACTTTGACTTGTCAATCAATCTTCCCCCCCCACAATGCAGAGTCATAAAACAAATCCCAGAGAGTACCTGAGGCCCAGAGTAAAAATAAACAAAACCCCATTCAAACCATTGAAGCAGCAAAAAAAGGACTTCTAGCAGACAGCCAGTGCCACAATGAAACCAAAAGGCTTGCTTACAAACTGCAGAGAACATGATTTAAGAATTACATTTGTTAAAGGTACACTTGCGTCACACCCCTCCCGAATAGCCTGGGCCCAAAGAACAGTTTGGAACCACGGTTCAAAAGAGTGCGGGTTAGGTTGATTGGCCATGCTAAATTAACCCTAATTTCAGGGGGATCAGCAGGGCAAATGTGTGGGGTTATGGGAATAGGGCCTGGGTGGGATTGTGGTCGCTTCAGACTCAATGGGCCAAATGGCCTCGTCCTGTACTGTAGGGATTCTATGATGATTCTAAGAGAACGTTTCCACCTTTGTCACAGAATTGTAGAATCTGTACAATGCAGAAGGAGGCCATTTGGCCCATCAACCCTGCACTGTCAACAATCCCATCCAGGTGTTATCCCCATAGCCTCGCGTATTTACCCTGCTAGTCCCCCGACACTAAGGGGCAATTTAGCATGGCCAATTAACCTAACCCGTACATCTTTGGAGTGTGGGAGGAAACCAGAGCACCCGGAGGAAACCCACGCAGACACGGGGAGCAGGTGCAAACTCCACACAGACAGTGACCTGAGGCTGGAATTGTGTGTGTGTGTGTGTGTCTGGCGCCAGGGTCCCTGGCACTGTGAGGCAGCAGCGCTAACCACTGTGTGCAACTGTGCCAGGCCAGATATGAAAATAGGTGATGAAGGGAATGTAGGGAAAACAGACAAAAAGCCTAAGGCCCAATGCCTGCACTTTCGGCCTAATACTTAAGCCTGACCGACCTGCGATACTACCAACATGCACAGAGGCGGGTTTGCGTGGGATGGCCATCAACAGGGAGAGATCTGAATGGCACTGTCCTGATGCTTTCTGTAAAAAATGATAATCTTTTGAATCATATCAATGCAGCCTTCAACTCTCTCCTCTCCCTCCCAGAATAAGGCTAGCAAATAGGAGTGACACCCTAGCTGTGCTGTAAAGTAGCTGTTGTTTTATTTAGTTGAAATGTCTTGCGTGTCATCGCTGAGGGATGATTATTAGTTCAATTATGCAGTGCACAGACAAAAAATCTTCAAGCCACGTGATGCACCTTTTGTTCTTGCACTGGTAGAGGGGCAGAATATTCTATGAAACTGAAAAGACAGCGTTAACTACGATTTATTTATTTCTGACTCACTGGCCCACTAATGACCCTGCAATTCTACAAAGACAGCTTACATGTAAAATTACTATTTTTTCTCCCGAGCAACGAGCTACCGCAGTGTTCTGGCACATTGAAGAGGCTGATTTGTCACTCGAATGTCACACATAGGGCATGGAACAATGCAAACGACAAGGTTCTGCTGCACCATATGCGTCTAATTCCAAATGACTCAACAGACACACACACACACTCACACACACACACACACACACACACTCTCACACACACTCTCACTCACGCACACACACACACACTCACACACACACACTCTCACTCACGCACACACACTCTCACACACACACTCACACATACACACACTCACACCCATGCACATACACACTCACACACTCTCACTCACACACACACACACTCACACATACACACACTCTCACTCACACACACACACACTCACACATACACACACTCACACACTCACACTCACACACACTCTCACTCACGCACACACACACACACACGCACTCACGCACACTCACTCACACACACACACACACACACACTCTCACTCATGCACACACACACATTTTCACTCACACACACATGCACACACACTCTCACTCGCACACACACTCACACATACACACACTCACACACTCACACCCATGCACATACACACTCACACTCACACACTCTCACTCACACACACACACACTCACACACACACTCTCACTCACACACACACACTCACACATACACACACTCACACACTCACTCACACACACCCTCTCACTCACACACACACTCACACACACCCTCTCACTCACACACACACACTCTCACTCACACACACACACACTCACACACACACCCTCTCACTCACACACACATACACACACACACTCTCACTCACAAACACACACACTCACACACACACACACACACACATACTCACACACAGACACACACTCACTCACACACACATACACACACACACTCTCACTCACAAACACACACACTCACATTCACACACACACACTCTCACTCACACACACACACACGCACCCACTCACACACACTCACACACACACATACACACAGACACACACGCGCAACTCTCACTCGCACACATACACACATATACACACACACACACATACATACTCACACACACACATTCTCACTCACACACACACACACTCTCACTCGCACACACACACAAATACACACACACCCCCCACACACACACACTCACACACAATCGCACACACACACACACACACATACACACACACGCACACATGCCTCCAGGAAATATTATACATAGATAGGATGAATTAGCCTCTAAATAGGCTATAGACAGTGGCTGGAAGTCACTGATGCAAGCTACAAATGCTGGCTTTATGAAGTGGCCCTAAATTTTTAAAATTCATTTATGGGGTGTGGACGTCATTGGCTGGGCCCAGCATTGGGTTGGCACGGTGGCACAGTGGTTAGCACTGCTGCCTCACAGTGCCAGATGCCCGGGTTCATTTCCTGGCTTGGGTGACCGCCTGGTGGAGTTTGCACATTCTCCCCGTGTCTGCGTGGGTTTCCTCCGGGTGCTCCGGTTTCCTCCCACACTCCAAAGATTTGCGGGTTAGGCGGGTTTGCCATGCTAAATTAACCCTAGTGTTAGGGGGATTAGCAGGGGGTAAATAGAGGAACAGGGCCTGGGTGGGATTGTGGTCAGTGCAGACTCAATGGGCCAAATGGCCTCCTTCTGCACCGTAGGGATTCTATGATTCTATGATTTCATGGCATCATAGAAACTCCACAGTGCAGAAAAAGGCCATTTGGCCCATCGAGCTTGCACCCACAATAATCCCACCCAGGCCCTATCCCCACGTATTTACCCTACTAATCCCCCTGATGCTAAGGGACAATTTAACATGGCAAACCCTCCTAACCTGCACATCTTTGGACTGTGGGTGGACACCGGAGCACTTGGAGGAAACCCACGCAGACGCGGGGAGAACGTGCAAACTCCACACAGTGACCCAAGACCCAAGGCAGGAATTGAACCTGGGTCCCTGGTGCCGTGAGGCAGCAGTGCAAACCATCGTGTCACTGTGCCGCCCCATCCATAGTTGCCCTTTGGAAGGTGGTGGCGAGCTGCCTTCTTGCGCCATTACAATCTCTGAGGTAACACCACAGTTTTTTTAGGGAGGGAATATTATTCTGACATTGGTTGATTGGATGTAAAAACATCCCCTCTGAATGAAGAACAGTTCCACTTAATCCATTCGTAATTGACAGAATGTATTTCTGCTCATGTTATTCCAGTATCATAATCCCTTTATAGTATAATAGAACATAGAACAGTACAGCACAGAACAGGCCCTTCGGCCCACGATGTTGTGCCGACCTTCATCTGAAACCAAGATCAAGCTATCCCACTCCCTACCATCCTGGTGTGCTCCATGTGCCTATCCAATAACCGCTTAAATGTTCCTAAAGTGTCTGACTCCACTATCACTGCAGGCAGTCCATTCCACACCCCAACCACTCTCTGCGTGAAGAACCTACCTCTGATATCCTTCCTATATCTCCCACCATGAACCCTATAGTTATGCCCCCTTGTAATAGCTCCATCCACCCGAGGAAATAGTCTTTGAACGTTCACTCGATCTATCCCCTTCATCATTTTATAAACCTCTATTAAGTCTCCCCTCAATCTCCTCCGCTCCAGAGAGAACAGCCCCAGCTCCCTCAACCTTTCCTCATAAGACCGACACTCCAAACCAGGCAGCATCCTGGTAAATCTCCTCTGCACTCTTTCCAGCGCTTCCACATCCTTCTTATAGTGAGGTGACCAGAACTGCACGCAATATTCCAAATGCGGTCTCACCAAGGTCCTGTACAGTTGCAGCATAACCCCACGGCTCTTAAACTCCAACCCCCTGTTAATAAAAGCTAACACACTATATGCCTTCTTCACAGCTCTATCCACTTGAGTGGCAACCTTTAGAGATCTGTGGATATGGACCCCAAGATCTCTCTGTTCCTCCACAGTCTTCAGAACCCTACCTTTGACCCTGTAATCCACATTTAAATTTGTCCGACCAAAATGAATCACCTCACATTTATCAGGGTTAAACTCCATTTGCCATTTTTCAGCCCAGCTTTGCATCCTATCTATGTCTCTTTGCAGCCTACAACAGCCCTCCACCTCATCCACTACTCCACCAATCTTGGTGTCATCAGCAAATTTACTGATCCACCCTTCAGCCCCCTCCTCTAAGTCATTAATAAAAATCACAAAGAGCAGAGGACCAAGCACCGATCCCTGCGGCACTCCGCTAGCAACCTGCCTCCAGTCCGAAAATTTTCCATCCACCACCACCCTCTGTCTTCGATCAGATAGCCAGTTACCTATCCAATCGGCCAACTTTCCCTCTATCCCACACCTCCTTACTTTCATCATAAGCCGACCATGGGGGACCTTATCAAACGCCTTACTAAAATCCATGTATATGACATCAACCGCCCTACCTTCATCAACACACCTAGTTACCTCCTCAAAAAATTCTATCAAATTTGTGAGGCACGATTTGCCCTTCACAAATCCGTACTGACTATCCTGGATTAATCCGCATCTTTCTAAATGGTCGTAAATCCCATCCCTAAGGACCTTTTCCATCAATTTACCAACCACCGAAGTCAGACTAACCGGTCTATAATTACCAGGGTCATTTCTATTCCCTTTCTTAAACAGAGGAACAACATTTGCCACTCTCCAGTCCTCTGGCACCATCCCCGTGAACAGCGAGGACCCAAAGATCAAAGCCAAAGGCTCTGCAATCTCATCCCTCGCCTCCCAAAGAATCCTAGGATACATTTCATCAGGCCCAGGGGACTTATCGACCTTCAGTTTATTCAAAACTGCCAATACATCCTCCCTCCGAACATCTATTTCCTCCAGCCTATTAGCCTGTAACACCTTCTCTTCCTGAAAAACATGGCCCCTCTCCTTGGTGAACACTGAAGAAAAGTATTCATTCATCACCTCACCTATCTCTACTGATTCCATACACAAGTTCCCACCACTGTCCTTGACCGGCCCTAACCTCACCCTGGTCATTCTTTTATTCCTCACATAAGAGTAAAAAGCCTTGGGGTTTTCCTTGATCCGACCCGCCAAGGACTTCTCATGTCCCCTCCTAGCTCTCCTCAGCCCCTTTTTCAGCTCATTCCTTGCTAACTTGTAACCCTCAATCGAGCCATCTGAACCTTGTTTCCTCATCCCTACATAAGCTTCCCTCTTCTAATATTTTAGTTTTACTCAGCCAGAAGTGCGGAGATATCCTCACGTACAGATCAATACCTCATCCATATTTCTGTTCCCAAGGCTTTCAAGCCATAGATTTTTTTTTTGCCCTCAATAGAAAAGACTTGGGTAATTGTCAAGTGAGGTATAGATAAATCCGGCAGCAACTCAAGGTTTCCTTCATGATGCACAAGCTTTGGATATCAAAATCTTTTAACTTCTTTTGATATAATACATACTCAGCAGTGGGAGAGTTCGAGTGGGAGGGAGAAATAGATACAGTAAGAATTCTCACCTGATGAAGGAGCAGCGCTCCAAAAGCTCGTGCTACCAAATAAACCTGTTGGACTTTAACCTGG
The DNA here is from genome assembly GCF_964213995.1 of Mustelus asterias. Classification (NCBI taxonomy): domain Eukaryota; kingdom Metazoa; phylum Chordata; class Chondrichthyes; order Carcharhiniformes; family Triakidae; genus Mustelus; species Mustelus asterias. The sequence continues at coordinate 147,384,376 of NC_135803.1, read as the reverse complement.
TGTTGTGAGATTTCTTACTGTGCCCTCCCAGTCCAACGCTGGCATCTCCACATCATGAGAAATAGATAGAGAGAGACTGACAGAGCTCAGGAGCAATGTCGTAATATTAAAAAAATTAGAATCTTTCTTGATTTGATTTGATTTATTATTGTCACATGCATTGGGATACGGTGAAAAGTATTGTTTCTTGCGTGCTATACAAAGCATACCGTTCATAGGGTACATAGGGGAGAAGAAAAGGAGAGGGTGCAGAATATAGTGTTACAATCATAGCTTGGGTGCAGAGAAAGATCAGCTTAATATATAATAGTCCATTCAAAAGTCTGATGGCAGCGGGGAAGCAGCTGTTCTTGAGTCCGTTGGTACGTGACCTCAGGCTTTGGTGACTTTTTCCTGACAGAAGAAGGTGGAAGAGAGAATGTCCGGGGCCCAGGAAACTGATCTTTCTCTACACTCTAGCTATGACTGTAACACTATATTCTGCACTGTCTCCTTTCCTTCTCTATGAACGGTATGTTTTGTATGTGTAGTGCGCAGGAAACAATACTTTTCACTGTATACTAATACATGTGTCAATAATAAATCAAATCAAATCAAGAAAGATTCTAACTTTTTAATATTACGACATTGTCCCTGAGCTCTGTCAGACTCTCTCTATCTATTTCTCCCTCTCGCTCGATTATGCTGACTGCTTTCCCGAGGCAGCAGGAAGTGTAGACAGAGTTAATGGATGGGAGGCTGGTTTGTGTGATGGACTGGGCTTCGTTCACAACCCTTTGTAGTTTCTTGCGGTCTTGGACAGAGCAGGAGCCATACCAAGCTGTGATACATCCGGAAAGGATGCTTTCTCTTTATTTCTTTCCAGTGCAGTCCTGAGAGAGTGCAGCAATATCAGAGGTGCTGTTTTTCAGAAGACACATTAACGTGAAAGATCCTGTGGCACTGTTTCAATGAAAACTCTGGAATTAAAAATCTACTGATGGCCATGAAACTGCTGATGGCCATTGTCAGAAAAACCCATCTGGTTCACTAATGTCCTTTAGGGAAAGAAATCTGCCGTCCTTACCTGGTCTGGCCTACACGTGACTCCTGAGCCACAGCAATGTGGTTGACTCTCAGCTGCCCTCTGAACAAGGGCAACTAGGGATGGGCAATAAATGCTGGCCAGCCAGCGACACCCATGTCCCATGAATGAATTTTTAAAAAGTAATACCTTGGGTTTATTTTTCAGTGTTGGCACGCCCTGGTGGCACAGTGGTTAGCACTGCTGCCTCACAGCTCCGGGGACCTGGGTCTGATTCCGGCTTGGGTCCCTGTCTATGTGGAGTTTGCATGCTCTCCTGGTGTCTGTGTGGGTTACCTCCAGGTACTCCGGTTTCCTCCCACAGTCCAAAGATGTGCGGTTTAAGTGCATTGACCATGCTCAATTGCTGCTTAGTGTCCTGGGATGCATAGATTAGAGGGATTAGCGGGGTAAGTATGTGGGGTTACAGGAATAGGGCCTGGGTGGGATTGTTGTTGGTGTGGACTCGATGGGCCAAATGGCCTCCTTCTGCCCTGTAGGGATTCTATGATCTCTATGATCTAAAATTCCAAAGATGGGAAAAGCTGGAAGTCAGAAAGCAAGAAGAAAGAAAGAACTTCCATTTATATAGCACCTTTCACATCCTCGGGACATCTTTTAGGTCAATAAAGTACTTTTGCAGCAGAAATGTGGATGGAAATACAGCAGCCAATTCATAAACAGCAAGCTCTCCCAAAGAGCAATGAGATGAATGAGCAAATAATCTGTTCTGATAGCGTTGGTTGAGGAATAAACTTTGGCCTGGGGAAGGGGAAAAAATTCTTGCTTTTCTTTGAAGAGAGCTGCGGTGTCGCTCATATTCATCTTCGGTTAATATCCCATCTTAAGGCTGACAGCTCTTGTCATTGTACTGTTGAAGTGTTCACCGAGATTAAATCCGAGGGAATGACCTTATTGCCTTTTGACCCAGAGGTGAGTGCCAACACCTGGCCATGGAAAACCTGCATTCATCCTGTGGATAGATTGACAGTGTCAGCGGCCTATTGACCACAAAGGGAACTGAGTCTAATTGTGGCCAGACTAAACATCAGTCAGATGTGATGATCCTCTCTCAATTCTTACCCTTATTTGGCCCAAGGCCAGAGAGAAACTCGAGCACCCCAGGACAAAAATCAAGGCTGACACTCCAATGCAGCATGAAAGGAGAGATGCACTGTTGGAGTTAGAAACATAAATTCAGAGCAGGAGAAGGCCATTCAGCCTATCGTGCCTGCTCTGCTGTTCAATGTGATCATGGCTAATCCTCTATCTCAATGCCATTCTCCCACTCTCTCCTCATATCCCCTGATGCCTTCAGTGTCTAGAAATCTATTTCCTCAAATATATTCAGTGATTTGTCCTCCACAGCCTTATGTGGGAGAGAATTCCACAGACTCACCATCCTGTGACTGAAGATATTTCTCCTCATCGCAGTCCAAAATGGCTGATCCAGTATCCTGAGACTGTGTTCACTTGTTCTGGACTGTCCAGCCAGAGAAAGCATCCAGTTGTCCCGTCCTGTCAAAATCCCCCTTCATTCATCATAGAATCATAGAAACCCTACAGTGCAGAAGGAGGCCATTCAGCCCATCGAGTCTACACCGACAACAATCCCACCTTGGCTCTATCCCCGTAACCCCATATATTTACCCCGTTAATCCCTCTAACCTATGCATCCTGGACACTAAGAGGCAATTTAGCATGGCCAATGCACCTAACCTGCACATCTTTGGACTATGGGAGGAAACCGGAGCAGACACGGGGAGAACGTGCAAACTCCACACAGACAAGCCGGGGATCAAACCCAGGTCCCTGGAGCTGTGAAGCAGCAGTGCTAATCACTATGTCGTCCTAGTGAATACAGGCCCAGTCGACCCAATCCCCCCTCATGCGACAATCCTGCCATCCCAGGAATCAGTGTGGTGAACCTTTGCTGCACGCTCTCTATGGTAAGTATATCCTTTCTTAGATAGGGAGGACATAACTGCACACAATACCCCCGGTGTGGTCTTACCAAGTCCCAGTACAGCTGCATTAAGGTCTTTCAGGTGAGACTTTAAACCAAGTCCCTGTCTTGCTGCTTGGGTAAGGGTAAATTATTCCGTGGCGCTGTGTTGAAGAAGAGCAGGGAAGTTATTCCCAGTATCCTGGCCAATATTTATCCTTTCACCCAACCTCACACAAAGAAAGACAGATTATCTGGTCATTATCATGTTGCTGTTTGAGGGAGTTTGCCAAGCGTAAATTGGCCGCTGCGATTCCTAAATCACAACAGTGACTAAACTTCAAAAAGTATTTCATTGACTGGAAAGCGCTTGGAGAGGTCTGGCTGGTGTGAAAAAGGCTCTGTAAATGCAAGCCTTTCTTTACGTTTCCTCACCCACTGAGACATACAAGTAGAGCTCAGACTGAGAATTCAACTGGAAAGATTGGTGGTCTGCCTCAGACTCACAACGAGGAGTGTATTCGCCAAAGGAGAGAAGGGTTATTTTAAAAAATATATCATTTCTGCTCCTTCCTTATTACTGGTACCTTAACGGGCCGGCACGGCGGCACAGTGGTTAGCACTGCTGCCTCATGGTGCCAGGGACCCGGGTTCAACTCTGGCCTTGGGTCACTGTCTGTGCAGAGTCGATTTGATTTCCGGCTTGGGTGACTGTCTCTGTGGAGTCTGCACATTCTCCCCAAGTCCCCAAGGATTTCCTCCGGGTGCTCCGGTTTCCTCCCACAGTCTGAAAGACGTGCTGGTTAGGTGCATTGGCTGTGCTAAATTCTCCCTCAGTGTATCCGAACAGGCGCCGGAGTGTGGCGACTAGGGGATTTTCACAGTAACTTCATTGCAGTGTTAATGTAAGCCTACTTGTGACACTAATAAATAAACTAAACTAAATGAGTGTGTTGTCAGATTTCGGTAATTTATTTTGAATATATATGTTGACGAGAGGAGTTTGCAAAATACTGATACCGAGTCCCTTTGTGTCAGAATATGATCTTAATAAATAGGAAAATGGATCCATGTTCAACGAGAGAAATAGTAAGAAGTCTCACAACACCAGGTTAAAGTCCAACAGGTTTATTTGGTAGCACGAGCTTTCGGAGCGCTGCTCCACTCACCTGATGAAGGAGCAGCGCTCTAATGCAGAGAAACGTGAAGTGATGCATTTTGGCAGGAAGAACATGGAGAGACAGTATAAAATAAGAGGTAAAGTTCTCAAATGGATGGAGGAGCAGAGGAACCTGGTATATATGTGCAAAGATCATTGAAGGTAACAGGATAGGAGAGAGCAATCAATAACGCATATAGTATTCTGATCATTATTAATAAACTAGAAAGAGCACAGAAAAGATTTTCTAGGATGCTACCAGGACCTGATGATTTGAGTTATAAGGTGAGACTGGATAGACTGGGACTTTTTTCCTTGAAGCGTAGGAGGTTTAGGGGTGATCTTATAGAGGTCTATAAAATAATGAGGGGCATAGATAAGCGAGATAGTCAACATCTTTTCCCAAAGGTGGAGGAGTCTAAAACTAGAGGGCATAGGTTTGAGAGGGACAGATACAAAAGGATCCAGAAGGGTAATTTTTTTCACTCAGAAAGGTGAGTGTCTGGGACGAGCTGCCAGAGGTATTAGTAGAGGCGGGTACAATGTTGTCTTTTAAAAAGCATTTAGACAGTTACGTGGGTAGGATGGGTACAGAGGGATATGGGCCAAATGCTGGCAATCGGGACTAGCTGAGTGGTAAAAACTGGACAACATGGACAAGTTGGGCTGTTTCCATGCTGTAAACCGCTATGACCTCTATGACTATGACCAATAGGGGTATAGGGTACAAGGGCAAGGAGGTTATGCTGAACTCATACAAGACATTAGTTGGACCTCAGCTGTAATATTCTGTAAAGTTCCGGGTGCCACACTATAGGAAGGATGTGAACGCATTGGAGAAAGTGTCGAAGAGGTTTACAAGAATGGTCCCAGGGATGAGAAACTTCAGTTACAAGGATAGATTGGAGAGGTTGGGACTATTCTCCTTGGAGAACATAAGAACATAAGAACTAGGAGCAGGAGTGGGCCATCTGGCCCCTCGAGCCTGCTCTGCCATTCAATAAGATCAAGGCTGATCTTTTCATGGACTCAGCTCCACTTACCCGCCTGCTCACCATAACCCTTAATTCCTTTACTGTTCAAAAATTGATCTATCCTTGCCTTAAAAACATTCAATGAGGTAGCCTCAACTGCTTCACTGGGCAGGGAATTCCACAGATTCACAACCCTTTGTGTGAAGAAGTTTCTCTTCAACTCAGTCCAGAATCTGCTCCCCCTTATTTTGAGACCATGCCCCCTAGTTCTAGTTTCACTCGCCAATGGAAACAACTTCCCTGCTTCTATCTTATCTATTCCCTTCATAATCTTATATGTTTCTATAAGATCTCCCCTCATTCTTCTGAATTCCAATGCGTATAGCCCCAGTCTACTCAGTCTCTCCTCCCTCATAAGCCAACCCTCCCAACTCCGGAATCAACCTAGTGAATCTCCTTTGCATCCTCTCCAGTGCCAGTATATCCTTTCTCAAGTAAGGAGACCAAGAGAAGAAGGCTAAGAGGAGATTTGATAGAGATGTTCAAAATAATGAGGGGACTGGACAGAGTAGACAGGGAGAAAATGTCACCTGCTCACAAAAGGATCGAGACCGAGAGGGCACAGATTTGTTAAAAATGTGAATGTGATGTGAGAAAAAAACCTTTTCACACTACGAATGGTTGGGGTCTGGAATGCACTGCCTGGAACTGTGGTGGAGGCAGCTTCAATTGAGACCTTCACGAAAGTAACGGATGATTATTTGAATAAAAACATGTAAGGATTCAGGGTAAAGACAAGGGAACGGTACTAAGTCATGATGTTCGTTTGGCGAGCCGGTGCAGACACGATGGGCCAAATGGCCTCCTTCCGCACTTAACAATTCTGTGATTGTGTGTATCTGTCCACCCAGGAGACAGACGAGGTGTGCATCTATCCTCAACATCATGGAAGATGATTCCTACAATTTAGAACTGATTTCTCATTGGCAGATCCCTGCAGGCCTCCGAGTATGACCTTGTGGATCTTTGATTTCCTCCGTTCCAACATTGGCAGCCGTACCTTCAGCTGCCTAGGCCCCAAACTCTGGAATTCCCTCCCCAAACCTCTTCACTTCTTTACAATTCTTACCTCCTTGACATTCCACCTTAAACCCTCTATCTTTGAACAGAGTTTTGGTCCACCACTCTAATATCTCTGTGTCTCGTTGTCATATTTAGTCTGATAACATATTATTATATATTTTGATATTTCAGTGCGATGCTGAGATGAACTGGTTTCTAAGTGTGTAACAGGTTTATTTATAAGTGTTTTAAAATATCTCTGCATTCACAACATTTCTGTACTCATGCCTACAACTCCTGTGGAGTTCCTGTGGTGTCTGTTTACTTTGCCCAGAGTCCACACCCAGGCTTAATCAATTAAGAACAGTGAGCATGGATCAGTTACCAGATGCCCATAGTCAAACACAGAACAATTAAGCTATTTTACCACCTCACCCGCCCCAGCATCGAGGCGGGTGAGGCTCACAGAACGGCATTCTCTGTTGGCCTCGGGTGGGATCTTACGAGCGTCGGGAGGGCTAGGCGGTAAAATTCCTGCATATGGCTGGAATTTTCTGGCTGGTCACATCAGCAGGATTCTCTGGTCCCACTGCAGTGAGCAGAACTTTGGCTGAGCGCCAAATTCTCCCTCCTCGCTTGCAGTGACAGCAGGGTGCGAGTGGATGGAAAATTCCTGTGAAGTGTATTGGGACATTTTTTACCATGCTAAAAAGTCACCATAGTTCCAGATGACCATAGGCTGCTTTCCCCTTTGAGGGGGGAGAGCTGACTGGTGGTGATTTAACCTGAGGATCACCACAGCTCAGCTGGTACGGGAATTGAACCTGTGCTGTTGGCATCAGCTCTGCATCTTGAATTAGCTGTCCAGCCAACTGAGCTAAACAACCCCCCAATGCCACTACGTCAATGCAAGTCTCTCAAGTTGGTATTCTAGCTTTATAACATTTGCAGCCTTCCTACAAATAGGTTTCCTCCCTTGAAGTGTCTAATGCTGCTCAGGGCAACAAGGAAACATGTTTAATTTCCGAATTTCTCTTCCTGACAGGTTTACACTTGATCTGATTGTAGAGTTGGCTGGATGGCTGCACCTGACATTGCGTGGGACCTGGACACACCCAGCTGAAATGCCATACTGATGCACGCTGGGTTAATGAATGTACGTCTACTGTTGCTTCTGCCGCTTCGTGTAAAGATTGGCACTCTGGAAAGAATAGACACAAAAGAATGTTAATGCCAAATCATTTTTTTTTTGCAGCTGTTGACTAGAAGAGGTGCTGGTAATAAGGCTCCCTGCCGAGTGACGTGTATATCAGGAGTGGAAGAAAGGAGACATTTGGGAAGAGAAGAGAAAGAGGAGGAGGTGGAACTAAAAGAGGAAAAGAAATAAATACTTTGGATAATAATAAAGGGTAAATTCCTTATAAACAGACTTACTGTAGCTAACATTATCTTGTACATATTCTATTAAAGCAGCTTTCCACCTTAACGGTGGCACAGTGGTTAGCACTGCTGCCTCACAGTGAAGGGGTCCTGGGTTTGATTCCTGGCTTGGGTCACTATCTGTGTGGAGTTTGCATGTCCTCCCCATGTCTGCGTGGGTTTCCTCCGTGCGTCCTGGTTTCCTCCCACATTCTGAATGACGTGCTAGTTAGATGCATTGGCCACGCTAAATTCTCCCTCAGTGTAGATCATAAAAACCCTACAGTGTAGAGGGAGGCCATTTGGCCCATCGAGTCTGCACTGACCACAATCGCATCCTGTAACCCCATTATTTACCCTAGCTAGTCCCCCTGACAGTTAGGGGCAATTTATCATGGCCAATGCACCTAACCCGCACATCTTTGGAAAGTGGGAGGAAACTGGAGCATCCGGAGGAAACCCACACAGACACCGGGAGAACGTGCAGACTCCACACAGACAGTGACCCAAGCCGGGAATCGAACCCGGGTCCCTGGCGCTGTGAGGCAGCAGTGCTAACCACTGTGCCACCGTGCCGCCCGAACAGGTGCCGGAGGTGTACCCGAACAGGTGCCGGAGTATGGCGGCTAGGGGATTTTCACAGTAACTTCATTGCAATGTTAATGTAAGCCTACTTGTGACTAATAAATAAACTTTAAACTTCGCTGACATCCTTCGTCAAAAAGTTATCTTCCCCCTCCGCCCCATCAGAATAAATCTCAAAAACAAAACAACGTGAATAATTTCTACCCTCGAAACATTATGCATGTGTCAGATCCAAGGTTCTAGTCATTAAAGTAAAGAACAGTCACAACATAACAGTGTTAGCAATCATGCCCTTTCTCACAAATGAGCTCCCTGGAATTTAAATCACCAGTCATCATTGCGACAACTGTTAACAAAAGTAAACTCAAACAAGGTCACCACAACCTTGCAGCTGCATTGGCTGAGTGGTTAAGGCATTGACCTTGAAATCCAATGGGATTTCCCCACCCAGGTTCGAACGCTACTTGCAGCGAGTGTGGTTGAAGCTGTTTATTCTCTTTAGGGGTGACACAGTGACACAGTGGTTAACAATGTTGCCTCTCAGCACCAGGAACCCAGGTTCGATGCTGGCCTTGGGTGACTGTCTGCATGGAGTCTGCATGATACGAGGCGTACCACAGCTTTCAGTGCTGGGACCCCAGCTATTCACAATATACATTAATGATTTGGACGAAGGAATTGAATACAATATCTCTAAATTTGCAGACGACACTAAGCTGGGTGGCAGTGTGTGCTGTCAGGAGGATGCTAAGAGGCCGCAGGGTGACTTGGACAGGCTGGCTGAGTGGGCAAATACTTGGCAAATGCAATATAATGTGGGTAGATGTGAGGTTATCCACTTTGGTGGCAAAAACATGAAGGAAGATTATTATCTGAATGGTGGCAGTTTCAGAAAAGGGGAAGTGCAACCTGACTTGGGTGTCATGGTGGAACAGTCGCTGAAGGTTGGCATGCAGGTACAGCAGGTGGTGAGGAAAGCTAATGGCATGCTGGCCTTCATAGAATCATAGAAACCCTACAGTGCAGAAGGAGGCCATTCGGCCCATCGAGTCTGCACCGACCACAATCCCACCCAGGCCCTACCCCCACATATTTACCCGCCAATCCCACTAACCTACGCATCTCAGGACTCTAAGGGGCAATTTTTAACCTGGCCAATCAACCTAACCCGCACATCTTTGGACTGTGGGAGGAAACCGGAGCACCCGGAGGAAACCCACGCAGACACAAGGAGAATGTGCAAACTCCACACAGACAGTGACCCGAGCCGGGAATCGAACCCAGGACCCTGGAGCTGTGAAGCAGCAGTGCTAACCACTGTGCTACCGTGCCGCCCATAGCAGGAGGATTTGAGAATAGGAGTAAGGATGTCTTGCTGCAGTTATACGGGGCCTTGGTGAGGCCACACCTTGAGTACTGTGTGCAGTTTTGGTCTCCTAGTCTGAGGAAGGACGCTCTTGCTATTGAGGAAGTCCAGCAAAGATTCACCAGACCGATTCCTGGAATGGCAGGACTGATATATGAAGAGAGACTGATCGACTGGGCTTGTGCTCACTGGAATTTAGAAGAATGAGAGGAGATCGCATAGAAACATATAAAATCCTGACGAGACTGGATGTGGGAAGAATGTTCCCGATGTTGGGGAAATGCAGAACAAGGGGTCACAGTCTAAGAATAAGGGGTAAACTATTCGGGACTGAGATGAGGAAGAACTTCTTCATTCAGAGAGTTGTGAACCCATGGAATTCTCTACCACAGAAAGCTGTTGGGGCCAGTTCGGTAGATATGTTCAAGAGGGAGCTGGACGTGGCCCTTGTGGCTGAAGGGATCAAGAGGCATGGAGAGAAAGCGGGAGTGGGATACTGAAAGTGCATGATCAGCCATGATCATATTGAATGGTGGTGCAAGCCCAAAGGGCTGAATGGCCTACTCCTGCACCTATTTTCTATGTTTTCTTTCTATGTTCTCCCTGTTTCTGCATGGCTTGTCTCCGGATTCTCCGGTTTCCTCCCACACTCTAAAGATGTGCAGGTTAGGTTGATTGGCCACGCTAAATTGGCCCTTAGTGTCCCAGGATATGTAGGTTAGAGGGATTAGTAAGGTAAAATATGGGGTTACGGGGTTAGGGTCAGGGTGGGATGCTTTTTTGGAGAGTCGGTGTAGACTTGATGGACTAAATGGCCCGCTGCTGCTCCAGAGGGATTCTATGATTCGATCCAATACAAATATCTATCTATAACCTACAAGAATTGAGTCATGCCCGCGAAATGATTTCACTGAACTGAATGGGGCCATTGAAGTAGAAATCATCCATTGTCTTCACCCTGTACACCAGTCTCATTTGCACTTTTTGTATGACTGCACAAAACGAGGAAGCATGACATTTTGCTTGTCCAATTTTCACGCCTCGTTGGAAACAGGGAATGGGCTGGGTTTGCAAGCAGCAGTAGTTGTTCAGCATGGCCTTGATCATGTTGTGCAGTTGAAATGTCCTCTCAAAGCTGTCTGTCTCGATTGAATCGGACAGGTTTTATTCAGCAATATCCTTCAATGCCAGGAAGCACGGGACGTAATCCTAAACAGTGCTCACAAACGTCGCTGGCTCAAACGAGGCACGCTTCTCCATTTCGAAAAAAAGCAAGGCTATTTAAAGCTGGGATGACATTTAGAGTCAATAAAAAAGAAATAGCTTTGCAAAGGTTGTCACCCAGAGTTGACCTCCTCCTTTAGTCTGGCCTTCCACTCCGATAAAAACCCCTTGCCGCATCAAATCAGAATCTTAACATTTGTTGAGCTTTCACTAAAGAACTCGGGCAAAATATTCAGAAATGGGAAATGCAGTGCTGAAGGAAGTGCTGCACTGCCACGGGTGCTGTTTTCCAATGAGACATTGAAAGTTTTAAAGTTTATTTATTGGACAGTGACCCAATCCGGGAATCGAACCCGGGTCCCGGGCGCTGTGAGGCAGCAGTGCGAACCGCTGTGCCGCCGCCTTGTCACCCTTTTACAAAATAACTCGGGCAAAACATTCAGAAGTGGGAAATGCAGTAATGAGGGAGGTGCTGCACTGCCACAGGTGCTGTCTTTCAGGTGAGATATTAAACCAAGGCCCCATTTGCGCTTCTTTTAGATGTAGAAAGAAATCCATGGTTACTGTCTGTGTGGACTCTGCACATTCTCCCGCACGTGTCTGCGTGGCTTTCCTCCGGGTGCTCTGGTTTCCTCCCACATCCCAAAAGGCGTGCTGGTTGGGGTGCATCGGCCATGCTAAATTCTTCCTCACTGTACCTGAACAGGCGCCGGAGTGTGGCAACTAGGGGATTCTCACAGTAACTTCATTGCAGCGTTAACGTAAGCCTACTTGTGATATTAATAGATAAACTTAAAACTTTAAAATGTGCTTTAGGGCCTGGGGAAATCCCCAAATTATGTACAGACAAAGTGAACTTTTAAATAATGCCCATGTTTTAAAAATGGACATACCAGCCAAAGATGGCTGATAATCTAAATTCCGTCATTGGCCGAATTTTTGGTGGGTGGTAGAAAAGAGAGACAATGGAACCACACCATTTCCACATCAAAAGCCCAAAACATGAAAGTCATACAGAAACAAACTGCCATCTCCTGTGTAGATAATGGGAGCAGATTATCATCGCAGCAGTCATGTTATTCTGTGAGCAATGTCCCAGCCCAGATTGTAGATTTTCGCCTTCCAGGAATATACAAAGACTAGGGTAAATTCCATCTGCAAATCCTGGTCAGGGTCGACTAGTGTTGGATGTGTCATCATGTGACACAGGAGGAAAGACACTGCGGATCCCTGCAAATGTTTTGCAGGTCGCTCTCTTTATCGCTCTCTTTCCGATTGCTGAAGCAAGCCACGTCAGCAAAGCCGCAGCTGGAAAGGAAACAGGGCAGTCCCTCTGCTAAACCGCAGACCACATGAATCTCAAAATCAGCTCAAATCAGTGCTACTGGAATCAGGAATCACAAAGGCCGTCACCATCCACTCTTCCCAGACAAGTCAAAAGCTGATTTGTATTTTATGACTTCCTTTTGGACTCAATTCTCATTTCTAGTATGCGCATGTGTTTTATTATTTATCTCATGTTGAGTAGCTGACAAACTCACTCTTTCTTTAAATCAAGAAAGCCTGGCTAAATTGGATCCACTTAAAATATGAATATTGGGACTGGGACAAAGTACCCGCAAAGGAAAGGATCCTTTTCAAGTAGCGGCCAATCGAGGAACTTGAATAAAGAAAAGGAAGCCAGTTCATCCCTCCCCAAACAGGATAACAAATTTGGAGATTCTTGCCTGTGGCCCAGTCATTCTGAGGTTGTGAGAGGCGCTATACAAATGTAGGCTATGGCTGTCTTCCATTTTTATACAGTAAAGCATGGCCGTGACTTTCACAATGAAAGGGAAGCCCACCTTCACCCCCCCACTATTCCCCCGCAACCCCCCCCCCCCCCAAAACCCACACCCCCCCCCAACCCCACCCTAAACAAACAAACCATCCTGCCATTATTGAAGTTTGGACGTATTGCCAAACAGAAGTACAAGCCAAGCGCAGTAAAATCCAACAAATTTCAAGCAATGTTTCTTTATTACTAAAGAAGAATCCGTGGTTTGTTCTTTAGCTCTTCTTTCCATTCCCTCTCAGAGTTTTTCTTTTTTTTGTTGTATCGATGCTCTTACCATGTTCCCCAAAATGATGTCATGGACGCCCGCAGAAAGTTCTGGAAGAAGCTGAATATGCTCCTCTGAGGAACAAAGCACTGAAAGGCCAAAGTCATTGCTGCAGCGGGGGGAAATATTCTCCCACAGATCAGAAGGCGTAGCGACATGAAGGTTTCCATCAGGGGCTAGGGGGTGGCACGGCAGACGATTCATGTTGCAACTTCTCACAATGGGAGCCCCACCAGTGAGTCACTGACAAAGGACTCGATAGGATCTGGCGTGCAGGCCAGCTGGGGAGCCCCACAGAGATCAAGAGCCTCCTTGATCCCGAGTGCCTCTTTTGGAGATGAAACCAGCGTAGGCGCTCCTGTCCACAGGGTGTCCACTGAAGGTGGTGATCAGGTGGGTGAGCACAGCATCCGGCAGCTGTTAGGGGAAGTACCGTGGTGTTAGGCATGAGGTACACACACACTTTTCCAATACACACCAGAAAGTGACTCTCAGTCCTGCAGCTGCTGAGAATGGATTGACATCTTGCATGGATTTGTCAAGTAGACAGCAATAGGGAAAGCAATAGGGATTTGTGAGTGATAAATTGATTTGTATTTTTTTCCTCTGGCATTCATGATTGTTTTTTGTTTTTCATGCGGCAGCACGGTGGCACAGTGGTTGGCACTGCTGCCTCACAGTGCCAGGGACCCGGGTTCAATTCCCAGCTTGGGTCACTGTCTGTGCGCAGTTTGCACGTTCTCCCCGTGTCTGCGTGGGTTTCCTCCGGGTGCTCTGGTTTCCTCCCACAGTCCGAAAGATGTGCTGGTTATGTGGATTGGCCGTGCTAAATTGACCCGAGCGTCAGGTGGTTAGTAGGGTAAATAAGTAGGCTTATTGTGATTGTGGTCGGTGCAGGCTCAATGGGCCGAATGGCCTCCTGCTGCACTGTAAGGATTCTATGTTTCTACAATGATTCATCCACGGGATGTGGTGTCACAGGCGAGGCCAATTTTAATTACCCATCCCTAAATGCCATGGTGGTGAGTTGATGACAACTGATTGGCTTGCTAGGCCACTTCAGAGTCAACCACGTTGCTACTGATCTGGAGTCACATTCATAGATACCCTACAATACAGAAGGAGGCCATTCAGCCCATTGAGTCTGCATCAACTCTCCGTAAGAGCATCTTACCCAGGCCCTCCCCTCCACCCTATCCCCATAACCCTACGCATTTACTTCAATTTGATTTGATTTATTATTGTCACATTATCAGTATACAGTGAAAAGTATTGTTTCTTGTGCACTATACAGACAAAGCATACCGTTCATCGAGAAGGAAAGGAGAGAGTGTAGAATGTAGTGATACAGTCATAGCTAGGGTGTAGAGAAAGAGCAACTTAATATAAGGTAGATCCATTCAAAAGTCTGATGGCATGGCTTATCCACCTAACCTACACATATTTTGGCACTCAGGGGCAATTTAGCACGGCCAAGCCACCTAATCTACACATCTTTGGAGTGTGGGAGGAAACCGGAGCAGCCAGAGGAAACCCACGTAGACACGGGGAGAATGTGCAAACTCCACACAGACAGTCACCCGAGGCTGGAATTGAACCCAGGTTCCTGGCGCTGTGAGGCAGCAGTGCTAACCACTGTGCCACCCATGTAGCCCAAACCAGGTAAGGACGGCAGATTTCTTTCCCTAAAAGACGACAGTGAACGAGATGGATTGTGACAATAATCTGGCAGTTTTCCGGACAACACCACTAAGACCAGCTTTTTACCTCAGATAGACTCGACTAACCAAACTCAATTCACAAATTGCGTGGTGGGATTCTGAATTTATTTGTGGATTACTAATTGAATAACAAAACTGCTGTCTATAACTGGGAGGGGAAATCAATAGTATTGCGTATATCTCAGGTAAAGTGTCCGATAATGAGGAACTCAATGGATCTATTTTTTGAAAAAGAAATCATTCCTTAAGCAAGGCCAAGAGCTTAGAGACACTTTGTAAAATAAACAAAAGTTTATTTTTCCATCTTCGATCCATCACGATTTCTATTTTCCCTTCCCCATTGCTTTTGCCCTCCCACAGTAACCTGGAAGACAGTCAGTGCTGGCTAAGGGCCTCCAGCTAGCTTAGGGAAAACTCCCTCTCCTTTTGGTTTTCTGAAGGGATTGTTCCCTCCATGACTCCCAGGTCCGTCTTTCAAATCATCCACAACACTCCACAAGCTAACCCCCTGACACCTTGCTGTGCAAGCAGGGCAGGAGGTGTAATAGCTGCCTTTACTTCCTCCTTTTCGACCATCGAGGTGGCCCCAGACACTCCTTTCAGGAGGGGAAATTTGTACTTCTTTCTATTTAGTATACTGTATTCACCGATCCTGATTGGGCCTCCTCTACACCGGATGGACCGGAGCAGCGGATTGGTCATAGAATCACTACAGTGCAGAAAGAGGCCACTTGGCCCATCGAGTCTGCACCGATCACAATCCCACCCAGGCCCTACCCCCATATCCCTACATATTTACCCACTCATCCCTCTAATTTACGCATCTCAGGACTCTAAGGGGCAATTTTTAGCATGGCCAATCAACCTAACCCGCACATCTTTGGACTGTGGGAGGAAACCGGAGCACCCGGAGGAAACCCATGCAGACATGAGGAGAATGTGCAAACTCCGCACAGACAGTGACCCAAGCCGGGAATCGAACCCAGGTCCCTGGAGCTGTGAAGCAGCAGTCCTAACCACTGTGCTACCGTGCCACCCTACAGCACATCAGTTTTTACAGCACATCTCCATTCGTTGCGTGAACCGTGAACCTCAGCCCATGGTCATCTGTCACTTTAATTCCCCGCCCCACTTCCACTTTGACCCCCATGTCCTCGATCCCCAAAACAGATCTAACACAGCCTCTCACCTTCTGATTCAGTACCTGAAAACAAAATGAAATGAAAGTCGTCAAAGTCCCAGAGGCCCGGAGGCTTCCTGAGGGAGAGAGCTGACTGGTGGTGATTTAACCTGAGGGTCCCCACGCCTCAGGGAAGGGGCAATGTTGAGAAGGCGAGGCCTAACCATCTAGCTCTGCCTTCATGAATAAAGTCAGCTGGTACGGGAATTGAACCCGCGTGGCAGCCTTCTGGACACAACACTGAGTTCAACAATTTCAAATTGCAATTGCTGCTTCTACTATTTTTTTTGGATAGTAGGTGTTGATGGGGAATCTGCTTCAGACATCTCGATACATCTCTTGCTTAAGTTCTTGGCCTATTTCCACTCCCTTTTGCTTTCACCATCTTGCTATTTAATCTTTCCTGCTTTCAAACCAATCACAGACTTGTCCCTTAGTTCTTTGTCCCCCACAATCCCAATGTTCCAGCCTCTCTGTACAAGGGTGGCTCTAAGTAGGTCCCCCCTTCCTGAGTCCTTTCCCTTGGTACTTACTGGCTTTGATCCAGACAACCCCCCGCCCCCCCTCACCGTCCCCCATGGTGACAGGGGGTCTACATGTGTTCGCCTGGCATGGCAACAGGCCCATTTGCAGTTGGGTTAATCCCAGTGGTGGTGGATGAGGCTCTAAATTGGCCTTCCTGTCCAAAACCTAATTCTGGTGGAGGTGGAAAAGTAGTGGGATTGCCGAACTCCATGCCCTTCCTACCTCCAAGGACATCACCATAGAATCCCTACAGTGCAGAAGGAGACCATTCGGCTCTTCAAGTCTGCACCAACCACAATCCCACCCAGACCCTATTCCCGTAACCCCACATATTTACCCTGCTAATCCCCTGACACTAGGGTAAATTTAGCATGGCCAATCAACCTAACCCGCACATCTTTGGAGGAAACCAAAGCACCCGGAGGAAACCCACACAGACACGGAGAGAATGTGTAAACTCCACACAGACAGTGACCCGAGACCGGAATTGAACCCAGGTCCCTGGCACTGTGAGGCAGCAGTGCTAACCACTGTGCCACCGTGCCACCCAAAATGCAATGCCTATTGACACATAGCAAAGAAAGCCAGCAGGTGGGCTCAAACCTGGGATTGAACCAGGGACCTTTAGATCTTCAGTCTAACACCAAACTGAGCTATTTCGGCTTGTTATAATACTCGTTATAGTATAGATAGCTTCGCCTCAGACACAAACTTGTGGGGGTGAGATATTCCTGTTCTGCCCACCACAGGACCAAAAATCCCGACCCAACGTCATCGGACCTTTTGTTGATCCGTCAAATTTTCCATCCGGCCACATGATCAGGGAATTCTGCTTTGTTGATGGGCAAACTGGCAAAAAAAAAATGCCTCTCCTTGTAAACCTTACTTGAATTTGAAGTTAATTTATTCATGTCGCAAGTAGGCTTACATTAACACTGCAATGAAGTTACTATGAAAATCCCCTAGTCACCAAACTCCAGTGCCTGTTCGGGTTACACTCAAGGAGAATTTAGCACGGCCAATGCACCTAACCAGCATGTCTTTCAGAGTGTGGGAGGAAACCAGAGCACCCGGAGGAAACCCACGCAGACACGGGGAGAACGTGCAGATTCCACACAGATGGTGACCCAAGTTAGGAATCGAACCCGGGTGCTGTGAGGCAGCAATGCCAACCACTCTGCCACCGTGCCTCCTGGGCAGAGCATTGAGCAAAGTCAGTTCATTTGGAGCAAACTTCACAAACATCATGAGTAATTTCAAAAAGCTTTCTTCATCATGACTGACTGAAAATTCTGACTCACAGCACGCACAACAAGCTTTGCAACTGATCCCCATAGCCCACTTCAGTAAACTCATTAACCTTTCCTTGGATCATTAGGAGTTCAGTAAGGCACTAAATCTGCACAATGTTAACTACTGACGGGATTACTGTACTGCTATCCCAAGGAGGTAGCTTCAAGCAGTTCCAAACCGTATCCGGCCGAAACAACGACTCCAATCTTGATACACATGTACCATATATATATGGGTGGCACGGTGGCACAGTGTTTTGCACTGCTTCACAGTGCCAGGGACTCGGGTCCGATTCCCGGCTTGAGTCACTATCTGTGCGGAGTTTGCACATTCTCCCCGTGTCTGCATGGGTTTCCTCCGGGTGCTCTGGTTTCCTCCCACAGTAAGAAGTCTCACAACACCAGGTTAAAGTCCAACAGGTTTATTTGGCAGCACTAGCTTTCGGAGCCTCAAGCTCCTTCTCCAGGTGAGTGAGGACTTGTGTTCACAAACAGGGCATATAAAGACACAAAACCTGTTTGTGAACACAAGTCCTCACTCACCTGAAGAAGGAGCTAGAGGCTCCGAAAGCTTGTGCTGCCAAATAAACCTGTTGGACTTTAACCTGGTGTTGTGAGACTTCTTACTGTGCCCACCCCAATCCAACGCCAGCATCTCCACATCATTCCTCCCACAGTCCAAAGATGTGCAGGTTACATGGATTGGCCATGCTAAATTGCCCCTGAATGTCAGGGGGACTAGAAGGGGAAATGCATGAGGTTATGGGGATAGGGCCTAGGTGGGATTGTGGTTGGTGCAAACTCGATGGGCTGAATGGTCTCCTTCTGCACTGTAGGGATTCTATGATTCTATCATAGCTAGTTCAGGGAAGGAACACAACAGACTGCTAAAAATCGGCACTTAGATGATTTTTAAAAATCATTGTCATTCTTTTACAAAAGCATTATATTTGTGCCCACATCCTCAAAGACACATTATTTTGACTATGTGCGATTATGGGAAGGATAGCTTAAAAAAAAACTCTGCAATTAAGAATCTACTGATGACCATGAAATCATTGTCGATTATCGGAAAAACCCACCTGGTTCACTAATGTCCTTACCCGGTCTGGTCTACATGTGACTCCAGTGCCACAGCAATGTGGTTGACTCTCAACTGCCCTCTGAACAAGGGCAACTAGGGATGGGGCAATAAATGCTGGCCAGTCAGCGACACCCACATCCCATGAATGAGTTAAAAAAAAGATTATTTTTTATTCTTCCACGGGATGTGGGCATCTGTGGCTGGGCCAGCATCTCTTGTGCCTCCCTAATTACCCCTTGAACTGAGTGGCTTGATTAGGCCATTTAATTTTAAGAGTCATACACATTTCTATGGGTCTGGAGTCACATGTAGGCCAGACCGGGTAAGGACAGCCGATTTCCTTCCCGAAAGGACATTACGACCATGGTTTCATGGTCAACATTAGACTTTTAATTCCAGATTTTTAAAAATCGAATTCAAATTCTTGGAAGGAGAACAGACCCAAGGTTTCAAGTCAGGATGACGCTCCTGATGCGCGACAATAAGCACATGGAATCAAGGCTTCGGTATTGAAGGCTTTAATAGAGTAACAATGGAACTACTAACACGAATACACCAGTTCAGACTGAAGGGGTCCTGCCGGAGCAGGGGGTCTTATACCTCGCCACCGGAGGCGGGACCCCACTGGAATGTGCCATGATAACTCTTATAACAGGTAAACACCCTAACCCAACAACATAGTACAACCCCCACAGTAACAACACCCTAGCCCAACAGTAACCTAGTAACAACCCCCAGTGGTGAACCAACGATGGTTCACCACATTCACCCCTCCTTTAAGAACAAAAGGTGGCGGGGTGCACGAAAAACAGGTCATATAAACAGACAAATCACAGGATTCACAAGTCCAGACGGTCTAGAGGACCGCACCGACGCTGCGATCTCCTCAACACCGGTTGCGAAACCGGAGCAGGTGCTTGTGGTGGCGCTCTTTCCAAAGCAACGTCTGGCTGTCCCCTCAAGGACTCCCGGGCCGGCCGGCCCTGGTGAGGCGATGGTGCAGGGGATCCTGGAACGTTTGGTGGTAGTGGTGGTGGTGATGATGGTGGCGCCGATCTCCGAGTCTCAGGCAAGCTGTACATGGGAGTAAAAGTGTTATGCACTGGTCCCGGTGCTGACCGCGCCACGTCTGGGGAAGTAATGAGGAGTAGTGGATTAGTGACTGGGGGAATAGGAGCGACAGGAGTTGCAATGTCCCCTGCGGGCGCCAGGTCTCTAATGGAGACAGTGTCCTCTCGCCCGTCAGGATATGCCACATAGGCATACTGAGGGTTGGCGTGGAGGAGTTGGACCGGTTCGACCAAGGGGTCGGACTTGCGAGCCCTCACATGTCGCCGCAGAAGGACGGGTCCTGGGTACGTCAACCAGGCTGGCAATGAGGTCCCCGAGGACGACTTCCGAGGGAATGAGAACATCCTCTCGTGGGGAGTAGCATTGGTTGCCGTACACAGGAGGGAGCGGATAGAATGGAGCGCATTTGGAAGGACCTCCTGCCAACGGGAGACTGGAAGGCCCCTGGATTTCAGTGCCAGTAGGACAGCCTTCCAGACTGTAGCATTCTCCCTTTCCACCTGTCCGTTACCCCTAGGGTTGTAGCTCGTGGTTCTACTAGAGGCAATCCCAAATGAGAGCAGGAATTGCCTCAAGTCGTTGCTCATGAACGACAAGCCCCTGTCGCTATGAATGTAGCAGGGGTACCCGAACAGGGTAAAAAGTTCACTGAAAACCTTGATGACGGTGGCAGTCGACGTGTCCGCACAGGGGAAAACAAACGGAAACCGGGAATACTCGTCTATTATGTTGAGGAAATAGACATTCCGGTCCGTTGAGGGAAGGGGGCCCTTAAAATCCACACTCAGCCTCTCAAAAGGGCGAGTGGCCTTGACCAATTGTGCCCGGTCTGGTCGATAAAAGTGTGGTTTGCATTCTGCGCAAATCCGACAGCTTCTAGTCACTGACCTGACATCCTCCACCGAGTAAGGCAGGTTGCGGGCTTTGACGAAGTGGTAGAGTCTGGTGACTCCAGGATGACACAGATCATTGTGGAGAGCCTTCAAGCAGTCCTCCTGCATGATGGCGCATGTTCCGCGCGAGAGGGCATCCGAGGGCTCATTGAGCTTCCCTGGACGATACATAATATCGTAATTATAGGTGGAGAGCTCAATTCTCCACCGCAAGATCTTATCGTTCTTGATCTTGCCCCTCTGCGTGTTACTGAACATAAACGCCACGGATCGTTGATCCGTGATCAGGGTGAACCGCTTCCCTGCCAGGTAATGGCGCCAGTGTCTGACTGCCTCCACAATGGCCTGAGCCTCCTTCTCCACCGCTGAGTGCCGAATTTCTGGGCCTTGAAGGGTGCGGGAAAAAAACGCGACGGGCCTGCCTGCCTGGTTTAGTGTGGCGGCTAGGGCGAAGTCAGATGCATCACTCTCCACCTGGAAAGGAATGGATTCATCCACCGCGTGCATCGTGGCTTTCGAGATGTCGCTCTTTAAAACCTTGAAGGCCAATTGGGCCTCTGGCGTAAGTGGAAAGGTCGTGAACTTAATGAGCGGACGAGCTTTGTCCGCGTAGTTGGGGACCCACTGTGCATAATACGAAAAAAACCCGAGGCATCTCCTCAGTGCTTTCGTGCTAGCGGGCAAGGGAAGTTCAGTGAGTGGGCGCATACGGTCTGGATCAGGGCCAATGACCCCGTTTTCCACCACGTATCCGAGGATGGCTAACCTACGCGTACGGAATACGCACTTCTCCCTGTTGTAGGTCAGATTCAGGCGAGATGCAGTGCGCAGAAAGTGTTGGAGATTCGTGTCGTGGTCCTGCTGGTCATGGCCGCAGATGGTGACGTTATCCAGGTACGGGAAGGTAGCCCGCAACCCGTTCTGGTCCACCATTCGGTCCATAGCACGCTGGAAGACCGAGACCCCATTGGTGACACCAAATGGAACCCTGAGGAATTGGTATAGACGACCATCCGCCTCAAAAGCCGTATATTGTCGGTCCTCTGGGCGGATGGGGAGTTGATGGTAGGCGGACTTAATGTCAATGGTAGAAAACACTCGGTACTGCGCAATCTGATTGACCATATCAGAAATGCGCGGGAGAGGATACGCATCCAGCTGCGTATAACGATTAATGGTCTGACTATAGTCGATGACCATCCGAGGTTTGTTCCCGCTTTTGACTACCACGACCTGCGCTCTCCACGGACTAGCACTGGCCTGTATGATCCCTTCCTTGAGGAGCCGCTGAACCTCAGATCTGATAAAGATCCGGTCCTCAGCGCTGTAACGCCTACTTTTAGTAGCGATGGGCTTGCAGCCAGGTACCAGATTTTTAAAAAGGGATGGTGTAGTGATTTTCAGGGTGGATAGATTGCACGCGGGGCGCTTTGGGCAATTTGGAGGCTGCGGCTGATTCCCTACTGCCAGTGAAGGGAGTGGCCCACCGTACTGTAGGATCACACTCTTCATGTGGACCATAAAGTTTTGTCCGAGGAGAATTGGCGCGCAAAGGTGAGGTAACACAAGGAGCCTGTATTGCTCGTAAATTGTGCCTGTACCTCAAGAGTTACCATACATCGTCCTTGGATCGGTACAGACCGAGACCGTGATGCCATGGAAATTGTCTGTTTGGCAGGGAGAATCCGGAGTCCACACCTTTTAGCAGTTTCAGGGTGTATGAAACTTTCGGTGCTTCCACTGTCAAACAGACAATTCACAGTTCTGCCACTAACCTTTACCTCCATCATAGAATGTTCCAGTCTGTAGTGCCTGGTCTGATCCAGAGAGATCGATGCCACCGTTGGCCCCTGGGCGTCACTGCATGCTGCCGATGTGGATGCTGAGGACCCCTGCTGGTCGCTCCTAGTCGTCGTGGACCATGATGGCCGCCCCCATGAATCGCACGTGGGCGAGGGCGCGAAGCGCAGTGACTCCTGGTGGTCTTCCTCCTCCTCTGTCAGCCACGATGGCGCCGTCCTGGGATCGCACGTGGTCGGACCTCGTGGGTACTGCGACACCGAAGGAGATTGTCTCCGTTCTGGAGGGTTACAAGCTGCACTGCCGTTTTTAGGTTTGGACCTGCAGACTTTGCCGTAGTGGCCTTTTTTACCGCACTGGCTGCAGATTGCCGTTCTTGCCGGACACTGTTGCCGTGGATGCTTGGCCCCTCCACAAAAATAGCATCGCTGGCCACCTGGAGCTGCCGCCGTCATCGAATCGATCTGGGAGCGCGGGTTAGCGGGGCGAGGAGGGAGCTGAGCTTGCTCCAACCACGTTGACTGCACGTGGTCCTCGGGGTACAGCGCCAAGCTCTTCGACGCCGCCTCCAACCTCACGGCCATCTCCATTGCTTGGGTCAAGTTGAGTTTCCCCTTTTCCAGCAATTTAAGCCTGATGTACGAGGACCCTACCCCTGCTATGAACGCGTCTCGGGCGAGGTCGTACATATACTGTTCGGCGGATACGTCCTTACAGTCGCAACCCCTGGCAAGCTGCAGGAGCTCATTGACATAGTCCTCCATGGTTTCGCCCGACTGCCGACATCGTGTAGCGAGGAGGTAACGAGCATGTATCTCGTTGGGTGGCATAGTGTATCTTTTTTTTAGGAGCTCGACGGCACCCTGGTAAGTGGGAGCTGCACGAATGGCTAGGTAAATCGTGTCGCTTACCCTTGCGTGGAGGACCTGGAGTTTATCACTGTCTGTAGTGATAGCTACCGAGGCTGCCAGGTAGTCCTCAAAGCACTTCCACCAATGGTCGAATGTATTAGCTGCACCGACCGCACGTGGGTCCAGTGTCAGACGATCCGGTTTTAGAATCTGTTCCATACTCTCTGTTTTTTTTTTCTTCTTGTTGTACAGCTGTGAGTTTTCTGTTTACTCTATTAAATTGATGCGCGACAATAAGCACATGGAATCAAGGCTTCGGTATTGAAGGCTTTAATAGAGTAACAATGGAACTACTAACACGAATACACCAGTTCAGACTGAAGGGGTCCTGCCGGAGCAGGGGGTCTTATACCTCGCCACCGGAGGCGGGACCCCACTGGAATGTGCCATGATAACTCTTATAACAGGTAAACACCCTAACCCAACAACATAGTACAACCCCCACAGTAACAACACCCTAGCCCAACAGTAACATAGTAACAACCTCCAGTGGTGAACCAACGATGGTTCACCACAGCTCCAAGTGTTGACTCTAATCTCTCTCCACAGATGCTGTCAGACCTACTGAGATTTTCCAGCATTTTCAGTTCTTGTTTCGGATTCCAGCATCTGCAGTATTTTGCCTTTATCAAATTCCTGGATCCCTGGATTACTAGTCCAGTAACAATACCACTACACCACCACTTCATAGAATCCCTATAGTGCAGAAGGAGGCCATTTGGCCCATCGAGCCACAATCCCACCCCGGCCCTATCCACGTATTTACCCTGCTAATCCCCCTGATACTAAGGGGCAATTTTACATGGCCAATCAACCTAAGCCGCACATCTTTGGGCTGTGGGAGGAAACCGGAGGAAACCCATGCAGACACAGAGAGAATGTATAGACTCCACACAGACAGTGACCCCAAGACTGGAATTGAACCTGGGTCCCTGGTGCTATGAGGCAGCAGTGCTAACCACTGTGCCACCGTGCCGCCCTTCTCATCCATTGAACCCTTAGTGATGTGGACTAATTGAGGAGTGGCGGGGGGATTGAAGGAAATTGAAGGATTCTCCTCAGCGATCCAAACAGAATAATCTCATTGCTGATTGGAGATTGATTTATCAGTTGTTGTGGGATTGGAAAGGAAGCATTTTATACATTTTGCATTGATGTTTATCAATCCTCCATCTCCCCCACTCCCAGTGACCTGATCATAGGACAATTGTAAATGAGGAAGGCTATTTGTCCACCTTAATTCGCCCACCCATAAATATGCTGAAGTTACAGAGACATCCAGTCATTTCGGATACGGTTTGGAAGATATTGTCTTCATGAACCCAAAGTCCAGTCCATACGTTCATCATTCTTTTGTACAGAAGAAATTCCTGATCCAGATTGAATTTAAACTCCCCTTGTCCCTCTCTTGTAATTCAGTTTGAAATTATTTTCAGGGTCTCTGCTCAGCGAGATATTCACAATGCTTTTGGTTTAGCAGAATGAAAATTGATGACACCACAAGCCAATCGGGATTAATCTACGGAGGTAGATTGTAATAATTTGTCCTTACCCGGTCTGGTACTAAGGACTTGTAATAATTTGATTCCTTTGTAAATTGATTTTCCTGCCCTGCCAAGCAGTTCCTTTGGAGAATTGTACAAAACCAGAAAGATCCAGACATCTGTTCCTTTGGTGGCAACGGCCAAACATTGTGCTTCTCTTATCCTCCTGCAGACAGCAGGCAAGCAAGCAAGCATCTGGTTGCATCTCAATGCATAATAGATGAACCGGGGTAAGATGTAGGGCAGAAAAAGGATTCTTTTCCTTAAATTGCATTTACGCACAAAGAATTAGACCTCAATTTGGGGCAGCATGGTTACCTGGAGTCCTATTCCAGAGACCCGGATTAGCTCTCCCCAGCCTTGGGCCCAGATTTTAGCACCGGAAATTTCTGCCCAAAGTCAAACAGACCTTCGGCTGGTCCGGCAAAATTTCCCTCCCACCCATGACGAGTGCCACTAAATTTAAATGTATTTTACAAGTCACAAGTAGATTTACATTAACACTGCACTGAAGTCACTGTGAAAATCCCCTAGTCGCCACACTTCGGCCCCTGTTTGGGTACACTGAGGGAAAATTTAGCATGGGCCAATGCACCTAACCAGCACTTTCGGACTGTGGGAGGAAAGAGGAGCACCCGGAGGAAACCCACGCAGACACGGGGAGAATGTGTGGACTCCACGCAGAGTGACCCAAGGCCAGAATCGAACCCCGGTCCCTGGCGGTGTGAGGCAGCAGTGTTAACCACTGAGCCACGGTGCCGCTTTTCGGTAAGGTCAAGGATGATCAGATTTTGGCCTCACTTTCCTGCTGTTCTCCGTAACCCTTTACACCCCGTGGGCTCAAAAATCCATCTGTCTCAACCTTGAATAAATAAAATGGCTGTGCCTCCACAACCCTGTGGGTTCGAGAATTCCAAATATTTCACAATCCTCTCGGAGAAGAAATACTCATTTCTGTTTCAAATCATAGAAATCATAGAAACCCTACAGTGCAGAAGGAGGCCATTCGGCCCATCGAGTCTGCACCGACCACAATCCCACCCAGGCCCTACCCCCACATATTTTACCCGCTAATCCCTCTAACCTACACATCCCAGGACTCTAAGGGGCAATTTTTTAACCTGGCCAATCAACCTAACCCGCACATCTTTGGACTGTGGGAGGAAACCGGAGCACCCCGGAGGAAACCCACGCAGACACGAGGAGAATGTGCAAACTCCACACAGACAGTGACCCGAGCCGGGAATCGAACCCTGGATCCTGGAGCTGTGAAGCAGCAGTGGTAACCACTGTGCTACCGTGCCGCCCTAATGGGCAAATGGGCAAACCACTCCCCCCCCCCACCCCACCCAGCCCCCCCACCCCGGCCACCACTGCACTCCCTCCTGTCACAAGTCCCAGGACAAAACTGGAGTACTGCTTACGAGTTTGATTACTATTTCAGTGATCTTCACAAACTTGTCCAAATCTTTGCCAGACTTGTTTGTCCTGCCTCTAATGAAATGGGAAGAAGGATAATTAAATACTGGGACACGGAACTGGTAGCTGTTATCAACTGTCCGCTTATTGGACCATTCTGGCTTGGCCATTTTCTCAACAGGGGTTGGATTATGTAAGAGTACATCATGTAACTCTCATCCGAATCCCCAGGTAAATTCCTGCTCTGAGCACCAACTGGTTGTACACAGACACCATGGCTTTTAAAATATTAGTTTGTTTATAATTAGTGTCACAAGCAGGTTTACATTAACACTGCAATGAAGTTACTGTGAAAATACCCTAGTTGCCACGATCCGGCACCTGTTCAGGTTAGAATCAGTTTAAACTAGGCATTTGAATAACAGCAGCCTATCAGATTTGAATGTGATGTTTTGGTAACCTGTAAACCAATCTTATTGTGGGGATATTGCTATTTCATCAGGGGTATAAGAGCCAGCTCTCAGCTTGAGACAGACTGAGGGAGAATTTAGCATGGCCAATGCACCTAACCAGCACGTCTTTCGGACTGTGGGAGGAAACCGGAGCACCCGGAGCAAACCCACGCAGACACGGGGAGAACGTGCAGACTCCACATGGACAGTGACCCAAGCCGGGAATTGAGCCCAGGGTCCCTGGTGCTGTGAGGCAGCAGTGCTGACCACTGTGCCACCGTGCCACCCATTACTGCACCTCCTGTGGAGATGCTCACAGTATGATAGATGATGGGCTGTTTTATAATGTGCAATGTACAACATATTGTTCAGCTGCTGAGGTGCAGATGGCCCTTTTGTTCTCAGGTCACTAATTCCAATTCCAATTAATGTAAAAGGCACGTCTTGAAGTCAGGAGTTAATTGGTTTATTAGGTTACCAACCGTACGCGTGAATTCCTATACCCAGGTCAGAAAAAGCCAACATGAAACAATTGAATACCTCTGAATGTGGATTCTTGTCATTTTTTAAAATTGTCATTCCAAATGTGTGCGCTAATTTGTCAGTGCAAAGTGTCTTTTTGTATAAGGGCTGATGGTTGATGAGCAATCTGTTCTCTGCTTACAGTACAACGTGTTGTAATGTTGGTTTTAGCTTTCAAAATTTGCCTAAAACCCATGTTCGTACTTGGCAGGAGCACTAATTACCTGCTCGGTGTGGGAGACGCTGTCTATCCAGCTGCAGTTTTTCATACCTGAGAATTACTTTTTTAAAGAATTGTTCTTGGGATGCGGATTTGCAAGGCCAGCATTTATCCCTAATTGCCCTAAAAGTGTTGGTGAGCCACCTTCTTGAATGGTTGTAGTACCTGTGCCTACAGGGCTGTGGTGATTGACCCTTGAAGGGCAACACAGCAGAGTAAGGGTTACATGGCCTGTATAACAAACTGGGACTCAAACTGTGGAATCCCTATGATGAGAAGATCTCCTGGGCATAGAGACATTTTGGGAGCTAGTTTCAACCATGAGGCTGCTGTTTTCTTCTTAATAAGTATCTCCTTTTGTTTCTAATGAAATGTGTGAAGATGCATCTTTACATATGGCAACGAGCATAAACTACCCTGACACTGTCTGTGGCCCGACACCTGTGAGTATCCTGTTTTAAAGCAGCCACCAGAATGCCTCTCTTTGATGAATGGACCCATTTGACTCCTCCACAGAGGATTGGACACAATATGGCAAGCTCCTTGGGCATTATTTCTAAGCAAACAAAATAGGGGAGGAGGTGAAACCCAAAGCAATTCTCATAAGTATTTGTGGAACTCAGATCTATAACCTTATTCACAGTTTTATAACCTAAGCATGCCTAACTCCAAATCATTTAGTGAGTTCCTGGATTTAGTGAACGTTCAATTACAACCATTAATCATATTCCAGAAATACAAATTTAATTTGAGAATGAGAGCCCAGGGGGGAGGCGGTTTTGGCTCTCGATCAGTGATCATATTTGCAAGGCTATAAGGGCAGTTGAGAGTCAATCACTTTGCTGTGGGTCTGGAGTCACATGTAAGCCAGACCAGGTAAGGATGGCAGATGTTTTCTTTTATAACAATCTGGTAATTTCAGTTATCATAGAATCCCTACAGTGCAGAAGGAGGCCATTCAGCCCATCGAGTCTGCACCGACCACAATCCCACCCAGGCCCTATTCCCTTAACCCCACATATTTACCCTGCTAATCCCCCTGACACTAGGATCAATTTAGCATGGCCAATCAACCTAACCCGCCCATCTTTGGACTGTGGGAGGAAACCGGAGCACCCGGAGGAAACCCACGCAGACACGGGGAGAATGTACAAACTCCACACAGACAGTCGCCTGAGGCCAGAATTTAACCCAGGTCCCTGGCACTGTGAGGCAGCAGTGCTAACCACTGTGCCACCGTGCTGTTATCATTACATTCCAGATTGACTGATTCATTAATTGAATTTAAAGTTCCTATATGCTTCGATGGTGGGATTTGAACACATTGCAGGGAAGATCGGGTCAACGTGGGTGTGGGCATCATTGTCCTTGAACTGAGTGGTCTTTCCGAGGGCTGGTAAGAGTCAGCCAGATGGATGTTTTGACCATTATATTCATGGAATTCAAATTTCATCATCTGCTGTGGTGGGATTTGAATCCCGGTTCCCAGAGCATTACCTCAAGCCTTTGGATGACTAGTGACAACACTGCTATGCCACCACCTCCGCTGTGCTCCCAGTTTCTCAATTAATAATCTTCAGTGATGTTTGACCTGATCTTTCAAACCACTTCAAATGTTTCATCCTCCCCACTGGGAAATGAAAACATCTTCAGACAAACATCCAAGTTGACATCCTCTGCCCATTCTCTTTGGATGATTCTGACCCTTGCTGGCAAATATTTCAACGAGGGCCCTTTGATTCCCTTCCAAACCTTGTTCAACTTGCCAGGGATCTGTCTGCCTTCAAATAAAAATTTTCAAAAGAATAAGCAGTTGGCTATTTCTCTATACTCAGCCTGTTTTAACACACTTCTGTTAGATTTACCAGTATTGATAGCTCATTTCTTTCAACGTATTTGGAGCCCTCACAGTACTGAATTAAAAATAACTTCAAAAATAGTCAAGATATTTTGGTTGTTCTGTACTAGTTACTCCACCCACCCTCCCCTCTCAATAATACTTTGGACCTGGAACGGCTGCATCTCAGTACATCATGTCCTGACCACAAGAAGTTATTCCGATTCTCTTCCCGCACCTAATGGTTGCACTAAGGCAGATTTTCATCTCTCTCCATAGATAGTAATTCCCGGAACAGGTCATTAATCTGTCGCCAGTGGGCGTATAGCATGTGGGGCGCCACTCCACATCAAGCGTGCCTGACCATGAGCGGGATTTTCCAGCCGCACTCATGCCCCAAGACGGGAAAATCCTGCCCTAGGTCAACGGACCTTTGCATGGGTTGTGTCCCGCCTGCTATCATTCCTGTGGCTGGCGGGATGGGAAAATCCCAAGAGTCTCCCCCACTTTTACCGCCAGCCATTGGCATGTTTGGAAGGATTTGAAGCTTGATGCTGTTTGACCGTGTTATGAACCCACCTTCCTTGGCCATCAACCCCTGGGGTTGGACTCGAACCCAGAGCTTCTGGCTCAGAGGCTGGGACACTCCCACGGCGCCACAAGACTGCCCTTATATACAGGGGTACAAACAGATTCATTTACTGCCTGCAATGGTAATGTTCACCAATTGGTGAGTTTGTAGGAAACATGGCTGACTGAATCAGACTAGAACGCTGGAGTACTCCCGCTGGGTTTGTGGGATCCCATTCTATATCAACAAACAAAACCATAAGCATGTTAATCAAAGGTGTTGTCTGATTGCAAGGTAAAGATTGAACAGGTGTTATTAATATCCATGTAGAACTAAAGAAAGCTTTCATCATCGAATCCCTACAGTGCAGAAGGAGCCCATTTGGCCCGTCGAGTCTGCACGAAATCTTCAACAGAGTATCTTGCTCAGGCCCAACCTCTGCCCTATCGCCATAACCCCACACATTTACCCTGCTAATCCCCCCAACCTAAGGGATTTTCACAGTAACTTCATTGTAGTGTAAGCCTACTTGTGACTAATAAACTTTAACTTAACTTAACATCCTGTGATATTAAGCGACAATTTAGCATGACCAATCCACCTAACCCGCACATTTCTGAACTGTGAACTGGAGCACGTGAAGGAAGCTCACGCAGACATGGAGAGAATGTGTAAACTCCACACAAGGCTGGTATTGAACTCAGCTCCCTGGCGCTGTGAGACAGCAGTCCTAATGAGAAATTATTCTTAGGAATGAGCCTTAAGTTTAGTTGTAGCATCTTCATCTCTTGGTTCAGGGTTGAATACCTGGTGCAGATAGTCCCGAATGTGAGGCAAATGTGAGGTAATGCATTTTGGAAGGTCTAATACAGATAGGAAATATACAGTAAATGGCAGAACTCTTAAGAGTATTGATAGGCAAAGGGATCTGGGTGTACAGGTACACAGGTCACTAAAAGTGGCAATGCAGGTGGAGAAGGTAGTCAAGAAGGCATACGGCATGCTTGCCTTCATCGGCCGGGGCATTGAGTTTAAAAATTGGCAAGTCATGTTGCAACTTTATAGAACCTTAGTTAGGCCGCACTTGGAATACACTGTTCAATTCTGGTCGCCACACTACCAGAAGGACGTGGAGGCTTTGGAGAGGATACAGAAAGGATTTACCAGGATGTTGCCTGGTATGGAGGGCATTAGCTATGAGGAGAGGTTGGAGAAACTTGGTTTGTTCTCACTGGAGCGACGGAGGTTGAGTGGCGACCTGATAGAAGTCTACAAGATTATGAAAGGCATGGATAGAATGGATAGTCAGAAGCTTTTCCCAAGATGGAAGAGTCAATTACTAGGGGGCATAGGTTTAAGGTGCGAGGGGCAAGGTTTAAAGGAGATGTACGAGGCAGATTTTTTACACAGAGAGTAGTGAGTGCCTGGAACTCGTTGCCGAGAGAGGAAGTGGAAGCGGATACGGTAGTGACTTTTAAGGGGCGTCTTGACAAGTACATGAATAGGATGGGAATAGAGGGATATGATCCCTGGAAGGGTCGGGGGTTTTAGTTCAGTCGGGCAGCATGGTCAGTGCAGGCTTGGAGGGCCGAAGGGCCTGTTCCTGTGCTGTAATTTTCTGTGTTCTTTGTTCTTTGAGTGACAATGAGAGGTCTGGGGCTAAATCTTCACTTTGGGGGCAGGGGGCAGTAGCTGTCTCAAATGGAAGCTGTCACTCATTGGGGTCTTGACCAGGGTGTCACCTTGGTTGACATGGAGTTGGCTTCTCTATCCAATTAAGGGCAGCAGGTGGAGTCTGGAAACTGGAGCATCAGAGGCCTTCTGACTTCAGAGAAGCAACCAGCTGCAGTAAAGAATAAGTCAGAGAGGGGATCTCAAAATGGACGTGCACTCTCACCAACTTATCTTCAGACAAAACAAGGAGCCAGGCCACCACAGGGGGACGACAGGGGAGGAGGGAAGGGGTTTTAAAAGTAAAGTTTATTCATTAGTGTCACAAGTAAGAAATTACCGTGAAAATCCCCTAGTCACTGCACTCCAGCACCTGTTTGGGTACACTGAGGGAGAATTTAGCATGGCTAATGCACCTAACCAGTACCTCTTTCAGACTGTGGGGGGAAACCAGAGCACCCGGAGGAAACCCATGCAGACACGGGGAGAACGTGCAGACTCCACATGAACAGTGACCCAAGCCGGGCATCAAACCCGGGTCCCTGGTGCTGTGAGGCAGCAGTGCTAACTACTGTGCCACTGTGCCGGCCTGTTTTGAAGGCCATCCCTCGACAAGAAAGCCTCTGGATGCACCCACACTCTGGCATGCATTCCAACATGACTTCCCTGCTTTAAACAGCAGTATATTTGTTGTCTCACTGCCCCTCTGTAAAGGAAAAGTGTTTTAATTTGTTTCCCCTTCATAAGCAGTGGTGTATTTATCAACACCTCAGTTTTAGGTGTGACCCAATTTTCTATTAATAACCCCACAGCAAACTCGAAATAGGTTGAACTCAAAGGGTTAGTTTATTTTCACACGCTCAAGATACAGGAAGGAGGGTTCACAATATTCACACCAACACCACCCCCCCCTGCCCACCACCCCACTCAGTTCATGATACCCACACCCCAGCAAAGAAAGGCTGAGAGAAAATAAGGTTTGACAATACGGAGACATCAGAAAAAATAAGTATTGGTCATGTGAGTTCCAGAAGCCAGAATCAAAGTCCAGTGAGGTATTTCCTCTTTCACAGAAGCTGGCTGGCTGATGTTGTCGAATTCACTTTTCCAGACTTCCCATGATGAGACAGAAGGGCAGAGATGCATCCGTCTTGTAGGCGGTAGCAGAGTACTTCCAACAGGAACAGTGTAGATGGGGCCAGTTGTCCAGCCTGGCCAGAGCACCTTCTGTGTGGCCGACTAATTAGACATTAATGCAGCAAGATATGCTTTTTAGCTTTAACAAAGAGTCATTTGGACTCGAAACATCAACTCTTTTCTCTCCTTACAGATGCTGCCAGACATGCTGAGATTTTCCAGCAATTTCTCTTCCCATTACAGCAGCAGACTGAGTTATTCAGCTCAGTAAGGCAATATTAACTGATTCAAGGAGCCAGAGGCCTGGATTAAATCACCCCAGGCTCTCTACCCGGTCTTCAACAAAGGGTGTGTATCCATCATCTGGAATTCGGGTGGCCCTCAAAGACTGCGAATTGTCCCAGCCATTATACGTTGAAAGAAAGGCTTGAGGGGTCTTTTGTTAGCAGGCCCTCTGTCTCCTGCTGGGTTATTGGTGCAAATTGCCTTTGTAGAGTTCTCTTTGATGTTGGGCTGTGCAGCCCCTCGGCGATTGTTGATGGCTCCTCCGAGATAACGAGGTGTGAGTTTCCCCGAAACTGCAAAGTGGCTTCTTTTGTTCTGGGGTCACAGGCAGAGTTGGCTTCAGCCATTTTAAGGATTTAGGTCAGCCAAGGTCCAGTTTAAAAATATATAAAATGTATGCATGATATTATAAAATACATATGAGTATGTATTTATATATTTTATAAAAATGCACAATTCGAGGTCCTAGTCCATCACATGTCACAGAAAATGTGCAGCAGCAATCTTAGAGAACATGAACTGTAAGATATGTAGCAGCAGCAAGAAGAACCCTCCATTAAAGTTCCCTCTTGCAGCTCTACCTGCCTTCAGCATAATTTATATTAGACTTGAAGAAGGTGACACAAAGGGAAGGATATTTAGTTGGGCAGGAAGGTGACAGTTGGGGTCCCTGATTAAGTCCATGGCGAGAAGGCCGGTGGACACCCCCCCTGTCCCATCCTGCCCTGCCACTAATTGAGCCCCTTAAGTGGACAATTAATGCCCATTTAAGGGCCTCATCCTGCTGCTGCACATGTTAATCCAGCAGTGGGAAAGCCTCCACCTACCCTTGCTGCTGACCCTTGAACCACCCTTCCTCCCATCAGCCCACCAACTAGAAGGAAATTAAGATAGAAAAGCCGTGTGGGCAGACAGGAAGAAGAGCTGCAGCAGGGGAAGAACAGAGAAGGCACATTTACATGGAGCTGTGTCTGTAATAGAGTTTAAAAATACAAGAGGCTAAAGATGGGGTTAATTGTGAATTGGACAATTATAGGGGTATGCTTCAGTTTTGCCAGAGATAACCAGACTGTTTAAAGGCGCTTATTAAAGGAGTCACATAAAGGAGTCTCGTGGGAATCTGTGACATCCTGATTGTCATGAACAATTCTGCAGAGGTGCGCTGTTTGAGGGACAGCTGTCTATAGGGAACTTTGATGTAGCCCATTAATTCATGTTTAATTTAGGTTGGTTCTGATTCGGTTTAAAGTAAAAACTACAGAAGTGGAATCTTGTCGGTAATCTGGGGGTCATTCAATAACTTTGGTTATTTTTGTTTACAGTTCCCCTACTGGGATCGTAACACATGACAACATTTATGTCCTCCTGTGAGGGCATACCTGGCCACTGGTTAAAGCCTCATTCAAAAGACAGCACCTCCTTCAGTGCGGCACTCCCTCGGTACTACACTCTAGTGTTTGTCTAAATGTTTGCGCTCAAATGTCTAGAGCAGGACATGAACCCACAATCCTCTGACTCAGGTGATGCCACCGACTGCGCCACAGATGACATTTGATGTGTCAATGAACAAGGTGTGCCAATGAAAGTGTGATGTTACAGGTAAGTAAATGCAACAAAATAGGAAGTGTGCAGCAGATGGATGGTTTTTACTTCATTGGGAAAGGATGCAGCAAAAGTTTTCCAAACTTAAAAGTTGCGAGTTGCTTTAATTGACTTGACTTCATGCCCCTAAGTGTGTCTGAGGGTGCATCAGCGGGGAGTCCCCCTCATTGGGTAGCGCCTCCCATGAGATCAAGACTTTTTGTTCAAGAATCAGGCTGCTGAAGATTTTTGGCACCGGCAGCGAGGAAGATCGCAGTAACATGGACAATGTTCACCGTACAGAACTGCAGCGAGTGAAGAGGCTGCTGGAGGATACATGTCCAGGGTATGCGTTCTCTTGACTTGTGTTCGATAGCTAAAATAAAACTGTTTAAAGGCTGTGACTTCACCAAAGGGTGATGCATGTGAATATTGCAAAAAGTAATTTATTCATATTAGTGCTCCACGCTCCCAGGAGCTGAGCTGTTATGCATAGCTGTTTGCTACATTTATTCCAGGCTGTCAGGTCCACACAGGTTTGCTTTAGCTTTTTCATTGCATTGCATCCTCACATACGACCTTTCTCTTCCTTCCCCATCAGACTCCCGGGAGAGGCAGCAATTTAGTAAGAGCACTTGTAGCTAATTCTGGGTCAAACTTGTGGAGTACCAGCTTTGGCTTGGTCTGTAGCACACTGGCCCTGGTTCAGCTTTTCCAGTCCCATTGGAGGATTTAAGAATAAAGCCCCGAGGCTGGCACTCCAGTGATTTGATTTGATTTGGATAAGATCAGCTATGATTGTGTTAAATGGCGGAGCGGGCTCAAAGGCTGAATCGCCTACTTCCGCACCTAATTTCTATGTCCCTAGTGTCCTGGCCAACATTATTTGGCCATTATCGCATTTATTTATTAATGTCACAAGTAGGCTTACATTAACACTGCAATGAAGTCACTGTGAAAATCCCCTAGTCGCCACACTCCGGCGCCTGTTCAGGTACATTGAGGGAGAATTTAGCATGGCTAATGCACCTAACCAGTCTTTTGGACTGTGGGAGGAAACCGGAGCACCCGGAGGAAACCCATGCAGGCATGGGGAGAATGTGTAAACTCTGCACAGACCGTGATCCGAGATGAGAATTGAACCTGGGTCCCTGGTGCTGTGAAGCAGCAGTGCTAACCACTGTGCCACCCATGCCAGCCATGCCTGCTGTGTGCAAAATTAGCCATTGTATTTATTACATTACAACAGTGACTGTATTTCATTGGCTATAAAGCACTTTGAGATATCTGGTGGTCATGAAAAGCGCTATATAGTGGGAAGTAATGCTTCATTATTTAGGTTAGCCTCTCACTACCTCCATAACCCTATTGAAAACAATTAAAAAGGAACAGCGGAGAAAAGCCAAGGGGTGGAATTCTCCCCCAAAAATTCTAAGGGGCCGATTTTACCAAATCGGCTCTAAGTGCCGGGTGCGGTCGTAAATCAGACCCGCGCCCGGCAGCCGCGCTCCAGCGCCCCCATACACCTTTTTTCGGCGCAGGTCCAGTGGGTGGGGCCTAGTGCATTTGCATCTGTCGGAGCACCGAACTGCGCATGCACAGTTCGAAGCCGACAGCACTCAGCGCGCCCGAGCGCAAAAGTCAAAGGCAGCGCTGACAGCACTGCTGCCCGTGCTGCCTTTGACTTTCCCTGGTTGGGGTGGGGGGGAGGGGGGGTGGTGGGATGTGACGTCTCTTCCCTGAGGGGGGGGTAGGGGGGCATGTGACATCTCTTCCCTGAGGGGGTGGTAGGGGGGGATGTGACATCTTTTCCCTGAGCGGGGGAGGGGGGGGGGGGGTGGAGGAGGGTGGTCTGACATCTCTTCCCTGAGGGGGGGGATGTGATGTCTCTTCCCTGGGGAGGGGGGGTGCGGGGGGGGGATGTGACATCTCTTCCCTGAGGGGGGCGGTGGGGGTGGATGTGACATCTCCGCCCCCCCCAGGGGCAGAGATGTCACATCCCCCCTACCCCCCCCCCCCCCAGTGAAGCGACGTCATCCTACCCATCAGGACCACCGGAGCAAGGCCAGGATCCAGGATCGCAAAATGCTTTCGATGGACACCAGCGATCAAGGTAGGTCGGGGGCCCGGGGGGTCCGATCCTGGGGGCGGGGGGGAGTGGGGCACTGCTGGCGGGGCCTGTGTCCCAGGGTGGTCCGATCGGCAGGGGGGGGGGGGGGGGCGCGGATGGTGGGCTGCCGGGGTGGTTCGCGGCGGCGGTCCGTGAAGGGTGGTCGGGGGCGATTCGGCGGATCAGTTGCTGAGTTGAAGCCCGATCGGACTTGAATTCAGCAACACGGTAAATGCGCGGGCGCCGATCGGATCGGAGCCTCGTAAAGTGGGAATCCTTGGGTAAGTTGGGCACGGGCTTCATTATGCTGATTTAAATGCATGCAAATGCATTTAAATCGGCCCGCTGGCCGATTCGGGCGCGCGCCGGATCGGCGCCCGGATCGGCCGTTGGTAAAGTCGCGATTGGCCTTGGGTTGGGTCCGCACTGCGTTTTAGGCCCGACGCCCAACTTTACTACAATTTCACGCCTGAAAACGGGCGCGAAATTTAGGTAAAATCGGGCCCGAAGTGTTGATAAAGTGTTACGGGAAAACTAGAGCAATTGGCACTGGTTTTTTCAGTGGGAGTTCAGAGAAGAATCTCTCACACTCTGTATACTGCAGAGGCCGCCAGTGTGAATATCATTAAATTTCAGGAGACTTCAATCCCAGGCCCGTTAATCAAATTCAAATAATATTGAAATGACCATTTAAATGGTCTGTGCGTCTCCCCGCCAATTTCTGGTGCAGAGCAGATGCCGCTGGAAATCTGGAGCTGGGAGACGCAAACGCAAACTCCGCGAATCGGCTGCCCCGGGATTCTACCAGCCTGCTGTGCTAATGTTTTAGCGCAGCGAGATGGGAGAATCGCGGCCAAGATGACAGGTTTCTGCGTCTGGCCTTGCAAATTTCAGCAAGATGATTTGATTGGGAGACCAACCTTTTAAAAATTCACCTTGTTCTTATGAATGCAACATCAAGTATCCTCTTCCCTCCGGCCTTGTTGTGGGTTAACAATTGCTCTAGGCAGCTCTGACTGTTATTCAGATTGTGCCACTTGATAAGAGAGAAAGTTTTTGCGACATCTTTTGAGAACACTCTGCGCGACATGGACGCAATAAAACAAATCCACTTATTTAATAAATAAAATGAGTCCAAAGATGTACAGGCAAGAAACTACAAAGGGTTGTGAACGTAGCCCGGTCCATCACGCAAACCAGACTCCCCTCCATTGACTCTGTCTACACTTCCCACTGCCTCGGCAAAGCAGCCAGCATAATCAAGGACCCCACGCACCCCAGACATTCCCTCTTCCACCTTCTTCCGTCAGGAAAAAGGTACAAAAATCTGAGGTCACGTACGAACCGACTCAAGAACAGCTTCTTCCCTGCTGCCATCAGACTTTTGAATGGACCTACCTCGCATTAAGTTGATCTTTCTCTACACCCTAGCTATGACTGTAACATGGCATTCTGCACTCTCTCCTTTCCTTCTCTATGAATGGTATGCTTTGTCTGTATAGCACACAAGAAACAATACCTTTCACGGCATACTAAGGCATGTGACAATAATAAATCAAATCAAATCAAAAAGTCTGAGGTATTGAATACAGGAGTTGGGACGTCTTGTTGAAGTTGTACAAGACATTGGTAAGGCCACACTTGGAATACTGTGTGCAATTCTGGCCACCCTATTATAGAAAGGATTTTATTAAACTAGAAAGAGTGCAGAAAAGATTTACTAGGATGCTACCGGGATTTGATGGATTGAGTTATAAGGAGAGGCTGGATAGACTGGGACTTTTTTCTCTGGAGCGTAGAAGGTTGAGGGGTGACATTATAGAGGTTTATAAAATAATGAGGGGCATAGACAAGGTAGATAGTCAATATCTTTTCCCAAAGGTAGGGGAGTCTAAAACTAGAGGGCATAGGTTTAAGGTGAGAGGGGAAAGATACAAATGTCCAGAGGGGCAATTTTTTCACACAGAGGGTGGTAAGTGTCTGGAACAAGCTGCCAGAGGCAGTAGTCGAGGCGGGTACAATTTTATCTTTTAAAAAGCATTTAGATAGTTACATGGGTATGATGGGTATAGAGGGACATGGGCCAAATGGGATTAGTTTAGGGTTTTTTTTTAAAAAGGGCGGCATGGGCAAGTTGGGCCGAAGGGCCTGTTTCCATGCTGTAAACCTCGATGACTCTATGTCTCTATGTACTAACAGACTCAAGAGCAGCTTCTTCCCTGCTGCTGTCAGACCTTTGAATGCACCTACCTCGCATCAAGTTGATCTTTCTCTGCACCCTAGCTATGACTGTAACA
The DNA here is from genome assembly GCF_964213995.1 of Mustelus asterias. Classification (NCBI taxonomy): domain Eukaryota; kingdom Metazoa; phylum Chordata; class Chondrichthyes; order Carcharhiniformes; family Triakidae; genus Mustelus; species Mustelus asterias. Next base: position 147,345,354 of record NC_135803.1, on the reverse strand, counting down.
CTACATTCTGCACTCTCTCCTTTCCTTCTCTATGAACGGTATGCTTTGTCTGTATAGTGCGCAAGAAACAATACTTTTCACTGTATACTAAGACATGTGACAATAATAAATCAAATCAAATGAAAAACCACAAAGAGCACATTAGGAGAACAAAGTCTGGAGCCAGGAGGAAAAACACCTTCGAGGATTACGCCGGGAATGGAACAAGGAAAATGAAAAGTAACGACAATTTATTCTTTTAAAAGGGGATGTGGAAAGGAAGTTAAAAAGTCAATTACTTGTTCTCAGGAGACTGTATCATGAAATTACATGTGCCGAACTTTTTATCCAATTGACAACGTGCCACACAAACATTTCAAAGCAATTCACAACACAATGTAGCGGCTGTTTTGTTGTTAAGTGTGGCAGTCACTCATTCTCCAGTGCCAATGCGCAAACATCAATTAAATGAAAGGTACTGTCTGCCAGGGGAAGGTGATAGCTGAGAACACTGGGAGGAAGGCCCTACCTCACCTTCTGAAAGAAGGTTCACCAGGATGTTGCCTGGTCTCGAGGGTGTCGGCTATGAGGAGAGGTTGAATAAACTGGGATTGTTTTCACTGGAAAGATGGAGGCTGAGGGGAGACCTGACAGACGTCTACAAAATTATGAGAGGCGTAGACAGGGTGGATAGTCAGAGGCAAAAACAGAAAAATGCTGGAAAATCTCAGCAGGTCTGTTTTTGTTTCAGATACTAGCATCCGCAATATTTTGCATGTATCTTGTATAGTCAGAGGCTTTTTCCCAGGGCGCAAGTGTCAATTACAAGGCGGCACAGGTTCAAGGTGAGAGAGGAAAGTTTAAAGGAGATGTGGGGGGGAAGTTTTTTCACGCATGAGTGGTGGGTGCCTGGAACGCGCTGCCAGAGGAGGTGGTGGAAGCAGGTACATCAGCAACATTTATGAGGCTCCTGAATGGGTGCATGAATAAAGAGGGAATAGAGGGATACGGACTGAGTAAGGGCAGAAGGTATTTTGTTTAGTTTAGTTAGGGCATCATGATCGGCACGGGCTTGGAGGGCCGAAGGGCCTGTTCCTGTGCTGTATGTATCTTTGTTCTTTGTACTAATAGAAGCTTTAACCTCTCCTGAGAACCATAATTACAAAAGAAGAACTTGCATTTATGTACGGTGAGGTTTAGGCACGTGGAGGGAATAGAATAGAGTTCCTTCATTCCACTGCCATCAAAGCAGTACAAAATCTCAAGAGAAAGCTTAACTTCAAAGAACAAATGATTTACAAGTAATATTCATGCCAATGCTCTGAATCTCTGCACTATTCATGGCCTCAGCTGCTTAACACAGTAACTCGCCGGCCTTGAACTGCTACTCCAGCTCCTCGCTGCTGCTCTGCACACATCGTCCCCATTCCTTTACCACCATCAGAGCTATCAAGCTGCCTTATCCAAGGCCTTGACTTCTGTTACACAGCTTAATAAAGTTTATTTATTAGTCACAAGTAAGGTTTACATTTACACTGCAATGAAGTTACTGTGAAATTCCCCTAGTCGCCACAGCCCGGCTGTTCACAAACCCTGGACTTGTCCTTGCTGCTTTCTTCCTCCCCTTATAGTACCAGGCTCCGGGCCCCTCTGCTTGGCAAAGGGACTGGTCCCTGAACAGAAGCCCACTGGGGCTGCACTTACATAGAAAATAGGAGCAGACTCACTGGGCCGAGTGGCCTAATTCTGCTCCTATGCCTTATGGTTTTATGGTCTTAATATCCTGATTTCACCTTCCTCCCATATCCCTTGATCCCTTTAGCCCCAAGAGCTATATTTAATTTCTTTTTGAAATCACACAATTTTTTAGCCCCAGCAACTTTCTGTGGTAGCGAATTCTACACATTCACCATCCTCTGGGTGAAGAAATTTCTCCTCACCTCAGTTCTAAAAGGCTTATCCCTTATCCTCAAACTGTGACCCCTAGTTCTGGACTCCCCCACCATTGGGAACATTCTTTCTGAATCTACCCTGACTAACCCTGTGTGGTGAACCATCGTTGGTTCCCACTGGATAGTACTGAGCCAGGGGCTGGCCAGTACTACAAGGATGTACATATGTTACTGTTGGGTTGTGCTATTGTTGCTGTTGGGGTTAGGGTGGGGTTGTTACACCTTTGTACTGTAGTGTTGTGGCACATCCCAGTCGGGCTCCGCCTCCTGGGAGAGGTATAAGAGTCCCTGCTCTGGCCGGGACCCCTTCAGTCTGGGATAGTGTATATAAGTTCTGGTAGCTTCGTTACTGTAAATAAAAGCCTTTCATTTACTGAGCTTCAGGCCTCGTGTTTGAGTAGCGCATCACCCTGTTAGAATTTTATAAGTTTCTATGAGATCCCCTCTCACTCTTCTGAACTCCAGTGAATATAATCCTAACCGATTTAGTCTCTCCTCATATGACAGACCTGTCATACCAGGAATGAGCCTGGTAAACCTTCGCTGTACTCCCTCTATAGCAAGGACATCCTTCCTCAGAAAAGGACACCATAACTGCACCCAATACTTCAGGTGTGCCTTCACCAATGCTCTATACAATCCCAGCAAGGTATCCCTATTCCCATACTCAAATCTTCCTGCTGTGAAGGTCAACACATCATTTACTGCCTGTTGTATTTGCAAGCTTACTTTCAGCGACTGATGCACGGGGACACTTGTTGAGTATCCATCCCTCTTACATAAGAACATAAGAAATAGGAGCAGGAGTAGGCTATCTAGCCCCTCGAGCCTGCCCCGCCATTCAATAAGATCATGGCTGATCTGACGTGGATCAGTACCACTTACCCGCCTGATCCCCATAACCCTTAATTCCCTTACCGATCAGGAATCCATCCATCCGCGCTTTAAACATATTCAGCGAGGTAGCCTCCACCACCTCAGTGGGCAGAGAATTCCAGAGATTCACCACCCTCTGGGAGAAGAAGTTCCTCCTCAACTCTGTCTTAAACCGACCCCCCTTTATTTTGAGGCTGTGTCCTCTAGTTTTAACTTCCTTACTAAGTGGAAAGAATCTCTCCGCCTCCACCCTATCCAGCCCCCGCATTATCTTATAAGTCTCCATAAGATCCCCCCTCATCTTTCTAAACTCCAACGAGTACAAACCCAATCTCCTCAGCGTCTCCTCATAATCCAAACCCCTCATCTCCGGTATCAACCTGGTGAACCTTCTCTGCACTCCCTCCAATGCCAATATATCCTTCCTCATATAAGGGGACCAATACTGCACACAGTATTCCAGCTGCGGCCTCACCAATGCCCTGTACAGGTACATCAAGACATCCCTGCTTTTATATTCTATCCCCCTCGCAATATAGGCCAACATCCCATTTGCCTTCTTGATCACCTGTTGTACCTGCAGACTGGGCTTTTGCGTCTCATGCACAAGGACCCCCAGGTCCCTTTGCACAGTAGCATGTTTTAATTTGTTTCCATTGAGATAGTAATCCCATTTGTTATTATTTCCTCCAAAGTGTATAACCTCGCATTTATCAACGTTATACTCCATTTGCCATATCCTCGCCCACTCACTCAGCCTGTCCAAATCTCTCTGCAGATCTTCTCCGTCCTCCACACGATTCACTTTTCCACTTATCTTTGTGTCGTCTGCAAACTTCGTTACCCTACACTCCGTCCCCTCCTCCAGATCATCTATATAAATGGTAAATAGTTGCGGCCCGAGTACCGATCCCTGCGGCACGCCACTAGTTACCTTCCTCCAACCGGAAAAACACCCATTTATTCCGACTCTTTGCTTCCTGTCGGATAGCCAGTCCCCAATCCACTTTAACACACTACCCCCAACTCCGTGTGCCCTAATCTTCTTCAGCAGCCTTTTATGGGGCACCTTATCAAACGCCTTTTGGAAATCCAAAAACACCGCATCCACCGGTTCTCCTCCATCAACCGCCCTAGTCACATCTTCATAAAAATCCAACATGTTCGTCAAGCACGACTTTCCCCTCATGAATCCATGCTGCGTCTGATTGATCGAACCATTTCTATCCAGATGCCCTGCTATTTCCTCTTTAATAATGGATTCCAGCATTTTCCCTACTACAGACGTTAAGCTGACCGGCCTATAGTTACCCGTCTTTTGTCTCCTTCCTTTTTTAAACAGCGGCGTAACATTAGCCGTTTTCCAATCAACCGGCACTACCCCAGAATGCAACGTGTTTTGATAAATAATCACTAACGCATCCACTATTACCTCTGACATTTCTTTCAATACCCTGGAATGCATTCCATCCGGACCCGGGGACTTGTCCACCTTCAGTCCCATTAGTCTACCCAGCACTGCCTCTCTGGTAACATTAATTGTATTAAGTATTTCTCCTGCTGCCAACCCTCTTAATTTGCACCCATTCAAATAATAATCTGCCTTCCTATTTTTGCTACTGAAGTGGATAACCTCACATTTATCCGCATTCTACTGCATTTGTCATGTATGTGCCCACTCACTCAGCCTCCCACCTGAAGCATCCCTGCATACTTCTCACATCTCAACTACCCCCCCCCCCCCCCACCGCCCCCTCCATCTTTGTAGCATCTGCAAATTTGGAGATAATGCATTTAGTTCCCTCATCCAAATCATTAATATATAATGTGAACAGTTGGGGTCCCTGCACAGGTCCCTGCGGTACCCCACTTTCACTGCCTGCCAATCAGAAAAGTACTAATTCATGCCAACTCTGCTAACCAGCTTTCTATCCATCTCGAGACATTGGGCCCGAATTTACCAAAACTTCACGCCTGTTTTCGGGCGCGGAATCGCAGTAAAGTTGGGCGTGGGGCCTATACCGCGATCTGCACCCAATTCCGAGCAGATCGCGGCTTTACCGACACCCGGTTCGGGCGCGGGTCCGGCCCGCGCCCGAATCGGGTGGCCCGACGATTTAAATGCATTAGCATGCATTTAAATCGACTTAATGAACCACGCGCCCAAACCTACCGCCAAATCCCACTTTACCGTCTTCTGGTCCGTTCCGCATCCGCGCTGTAAGCGATCTGCAAAATAAAAGTCTGAAGTCGTCGCTGCAGCTTCCGAAGAGCGGGATCAGAGCCTGACATAGCTCCTCCTCTGGGTGGGGGGGCGGTGGGGCGGGGGGAGGAGGAGGAGGAGGAGGGGGGGCGGAACCCAGATCATCCACTGGTCGGGGGCGGGGGGGGAGGGTCCACTGCCAGTCTGCGGCCGATCGGTGGGGAGGGAGGGGGCAGGAGGGTCCGCCACCACTCTGCGGGCGATCTCTCCTCCCCACCGGAGGGACGAATCCCTCCTGCCGAGTGGACGTGCGGCCATGCCATCCCACAAAACCTTCAGGATGAAGCGATTCCTCGCTAAGAAGATGAAGCAGAACCAGCCAATTCCACAGTGGAACCGCATGAAAACCGGCTACAAGATCAGTGCAAGTCCAAGAGGAGACACTGGAGAAGGACCAAGCTGGGCCTGTAAAGGGATACACCATCACTGGTACACTACCAGCCACAGCCATCTCTCCCGCTCTCTTGCCCCTGCAGGGAAGAGTAATCTGTGGCTGGTAGTATACCAGTGATGGTGTATCCCTTTCTGCTTTTTTTTTCTTTCGCAAAGAATTCCAGCAGATTCGATAAGCATGATTTCCCTCATATAAACCCATGCTGACTTTGCCTGATTATACCACTGCCTTCCCAAACGCCAAGTTATGAAATCCTTGATAATGGACTCTAGCAACTTCCCCAGTACCGACGTTAGGCTCACTGGTCTATAGTTCCCTGGTTTCTTCCTACCTCCCTTTTCGAATAGTGGGCTTATATTAGCTGCCCACAAATTTGCAGGAACTATTCCAGAATCCAAAGAATTTTGGAAAATAACCACCAATGGATCTACTATTTCTTGGGCCAATTCATCAAGTACTCTGGGATGAAGATTATCAGGACCTGGAGATTTATCCACCTTCAATCCCATCAATTTCCCCAAAACCTTTTCTCTACTAATACTGATTTCCTTCAGCTCCTCACGAAAACTTGTGTTTCTCAGAAATTCCAGTACATTATTCTTCCTTTGTGAAGACAGAAACAAAATATTAATTTAGTTCCTCAGCCATTTCTTTGTTCCCCATTATGAATGCTCCCGGTTTGGACAGTAAGGGGCCTACATTCATTTTTGACAATCATTTTCTCTTTACATAGCTATAAAAACTTTTACAGTCAGTTTTTATGTTTCCCACGAGCTTACTTTCATACTCTATTTTGCCCTTCTTAATCAATCACTTGGTCCACCTTTGCTGAATTTTAAACTGCTCCCAGTCCTCAGGTCTGTTGTTTTTTCTTGCCAATTTGTATGCTTCTTCCTTGAACCTAATATTATGTCTAATTTCCCTTGTAAGCCACTTCCTCCACTCGGTTCTTTTCCAGACAATCTCCACCTCCTATCAGAAGCCCCACTACATTTATTAAGTGCTTTACACAGACAAAGGACGTCTTTCACAGCCAATTGAGTACTTTTGGGTTTGTAGTCACTTTGTCATGTTAAAAATGTGAGAGCCAATTTGTACACAGCAAGCTCCCACAGACAGCAATGTGATAATATCCAGGTCATCCGTTTTAGTGATGTTGTTTGAGGGATAAATAATGGCCAGGACTCTCCTGAAAGTAGAATTGCAGGATCTTTCACTTTTTTGAAGCATTCTTCAAAGAAGGACTTTGATCTTTTACAAAAAAATCTGAAGTGGCAGTCAAGACCTCGATTCAACTTTCTGTCTGAAATGTGACGTCTACAACAGAGTAGCGCTCCCTCAGTACGACGCAGGAATGTCAGCGTAGGTATTGTGCTGAACTTCCTCCAAGGGGGCAGTCCTTCTGCAGTACTTCACAGAGGTATCAACTTGGACACTCGTGCCCCCCAAGCCCTCCCCACTCCCCCACCCTCAACTCCCTCCCTGCCAAGTTCTCAGTGTGAAACTCCAGTCCACAACTTTCTGATTTGAAGACACGAGAAGTATCAGCTTTACCAAGCAGACACATAGGGTGGGATTTTCTGGCTGCCCTCACCCCAAAACTGCAGAATCCCACCCGAGGTCAACCGTCCTTTGTGTGGTCCGTCCCCCCCGCCCACTATGATTCCCATGGCGGGCAGGATGGGAAAACCCCCCCCCCCCACAATGGCCCAGATATTATGGTCGTTCGTGCCAAAGGGACTCTCTGGTCCCTCTGCAGTGAACGGAGATTTGGCCGAGCACCAAATTCTCCGTCTTCGCTTGCAGCAACGGTGGGGCTGGAATTGGCTGGAATTTTACCCGATTCCGGGGCAGGCGAGTATCGCAGGACGGAATTCTGCGTTGGCCTCGGGCAGGATTTTACAAGCCTCGCCCGAGCGAGGTCATAAAATATCGGCCAATGTGTTAGATAACTGGCAAGTTCTACATCCGAAGAATATGCTACATGTTCCATACTGTACGTACAGGATCTTAAAGCTCAAAGGATAAAGGTGGATAAAAATAGCTGGAGGTGAATTGATGAACAGTTGATGGCTAATTCATTCCTCATAAATGAACACTCGAGACAAATTTACTATGATCCAGAGCAGATGTGGAGCTGAGTAAACCAGCTGTTGTTAAGGGGTTTGAAGCAGTAGATGCCTACAGGATATTTGGAACAGCTGGAGATACCTTTACAAATCTTTAAGGAAGAGGCAGGGAAACATTGAAGCATTAGTTAATATTTTATGATGTGGAGTTGCCGGCTTTGGACTGGGGTAGGCACAGTAAGTAGTCTCACAACACCAGGTTAAAGTCTGACAGATTTATTTGGTAGCACGAGCTTTCGGAGCACTGCCCCTTCATCAGGTGAATGCAGGATTTGTTTCACAAACAGGGCATATATAGACACAAGCTCAATTACAAGATAATGGTTGGAATGCGAGTCTTAACTGGTAATCAAGTCTTTACAGGTGCAGACAATGTGAGTGGAGAGAGGGTTAAGCACAGGTTAAAGAGATGTGTATTGTCTCCAGCCAGGACAGTTAGTGAGATTTTGCAAGCCCAGGCAAGTCTTGGGGGTTACAGATAGTGTGACATGAACCCAAGATCCCGGTTGAGGCCGTCCTCGTGTGTGTGGAACTTGGCTATCAGTTTTTGCTCGGTGATTCTGTGTTGTCGTGTGTCGTGAAGGCCGCCTTGGAGAACGCTTACCCGAAGATCAGAGGCTGAATGCCCTTGGCTGCTGAAGTGTTCCCTGACAGGAAGGGAACACTCCTGCCTGGTGATTGTCGAGTGGTGATCATTCATCCGTTGCCGTAGCGTCTGCATGTTCTCCCCAATGTACCATGCCTCGGGACATCCTTTCCTGCAGCGTATCAGGTAGACAGCGTTGTAAATAGCTTCATAGACATGGAAGGTGCAGTCAAGGGCCAGGGCGAGACAACTTTCCCCTCTTCAGAATAGCAACAAGAAAAAAGCTAGACAAAGGAAAGAACTTTCTTGGGATTACTGGTCAGTCGATGAATGTCTCCAATCTCTCTATTTGAAAGTTTTGTAGCCCAAAGCAATTCTGCAGTGGATACGTTACTAAGATATCTGACTAAATCAAAACAAGGTAAGCAGAAATTAATCCTCTTCCTGCTCACTTGGTGTAAAAACAGAGTCAAAATGCACCAATTTCTTTGGTTACGTCTCACGTCCCACTATCCCCTCAAGCAGAAATACCTCAAATGTGGCTAACCTCAAGAGTCGGCCTTGTGGTATCATCACTTCAATCCAGAAACCCAGCTAAAGTTCTGGGGACCCGGGTTCGAATCCCGCCACGGCAGATGATGGAATTTGAATTCAATAAAAAAAATCTGGAATTAAGAATCTACTGATGACCATGAAGCCATTGTTGATTGTCGGAGAAATACATCTGGTTCACCAACGCCATTTGGGGAAGGAAATCTGCCGCCCTTACCTGTGGTTTCCTCCCACAGTCCAAAGATGTGTGGGTTATGTGGATTGGCCATGCCAAATTGCCCTTTAGTGTCAGGGGGACTAACAGGGTAAATGCATGGGGTTCTGGGGATAGGGCTTGGGTTGGACTGTGGTCGGTGCAGACTCGAAGGGCCGAATGGCCTCCTTCTGCACTGTAGGATTCTATACATTTGACTCCAGAGCCACAGCAATGTGGTTGACATTGCTCAACTGCCCTCTGAAATGGCCTAGCAAGGCATTCAGTTTCAAGGGCAACTAGGGATGGGCAATAAATGCTGGCCAGTCAGTGACGCCCATGTCCCATGAATGAATAAAGAAAAAAAAATTATTTTCCTTGCATTCTGGATGACTGACAATAGCAGGTCTTCTGCCCTTTGAATATGTCAATGAGAGGCTCTAACATTTGTCTTAGGCCCCCTCTGCTACACTGGGCTGCCATGTGTTGGGTAGATGCAGGACAGAACAGCCAAAGTACATATAGTTCTACCCAGAGGTACATTGAAGGAAATGGTGGTTAGAGAGGGAGAGAGAGAGAGAACATTTAAGCTTACGTTTATTAGTGTTACAAGTAGGCTTACATTAACACTGCAATGAAGTTACTGTGAAAATCGCCTAGTCGCCACACTCCGGCACCTGTTCGGGTACACAGAGGGAGAACTTAGTATGGCCAATCTACCTAAATAGCATGGTCTTTCGGACAGTGGGAGGAAACCGGAGCACCCGGAGGAAACCCACGGAGACATGGGGAGAACGTGCAAACTCCACACAGACAGTCACCCAATCTGGGAATCGAACCAGGGTGCCTGGCGCTGTGAGGCAGCAGTGCTAACCACTGTGTCACTGTGATTGTAGGATTTTCAATCCACTGATTCAAACACGCGGATTATAAATCCAGGTAATAATTTCTCAGGGTTACCCTTAGGCCTGCATGATGCTATCAGTTTCCTTCCCAGGTACAAGCTCGGCACAACATCATGGGCCGAAGGGCCTGTTCTGTGCTGTACTGTTCTATGTACCTCGGATATCGGGAGCTGACCGATTAGGAGAAACCTGCCTCCAGCCACTAGGTGGCGCATCACACCAGAACTCCAAAATCCTTGGCCGCTGCATTCTTCACTCTCTGAATCTTCTTCGGGCGGAGGTGTCTGAGGGAGAGACGGGACATTGACTCTGATGGAAAAGTGAGCAGTGTACTCGGCTGTGTTCTTGACCCATATAGTTCAAGGGTGGGGGCGGGGGGGGTGGGGGGGAGAGGGAGGTTCATAGAAACCTATAAAATTCTAACCGGATTAGGCAGGGTAGATGCAAGAAGGATGTTCCCGATGCTGGGTGTGTCCAGAACGAAAGGTCACAGTCTGAGGATACAGGGCAGACAGTTTCGGACTGAGATGAAGAGAAATTTATTCACCCAGAGAGTGGGATTCACTACCATTCACTACCATAAAAAGCAGCTGAGGCTAAAACATTGTATGTTCTCAGGAGGCAGTCAGATATAGCACTTTGGGTGAAGGGGATCAAAGGGTATGGGGGGAAGGCGGGATCCGGCTATTGAGTTGGATGATCAGCCGTGATCATAGTGAATGGCGGAGCAGGTTCGAAGGGCCGAATGGCCTCCTTCTGCTCCTATTTACTATAAAACTACTAACGTTACAAGTGGCCAGGAGACTGGTGCTCCTTTACCCCAAAAAGATTGTACCCTTGCTTAAAACCCCAAATAAATAATTGATATTATTTTTACCATGTCCCATCACAACCATCATCCACTGTATGCACTGACATATCTTTTTTCATTCATGGGGCATGGGTGTCACTGGCTGGGCCAGCATTTATTGCAGATCCCGAGTAGCCCTTGGAGGGCAGTTCAGATTCAACCACATTGTTGTGGTTCTGGAGTCACATGTAGGTCAGACCGGGTAAGGGCGGCAGATTTCCTTCCCTAAAGAACATTAGTGAACCAGATGGATTTTTTCCGACAATCGACGATTGTTTCACGATCATCAGTAGATTCTTAATTCCAGATTTTTTTTATTGAATTCAAATTCCACCATCTGCCGTGGCGGGATTCGAACCCGGGTCCCCAGTTGAGTTTCTGGATTAAGGAGGAACCAGGGGTGAACCTTGCTCAAATAGATTTAAGATAAGGCAGGGGAAAAAGTCATCCTTCTTAAATGAATGGATCAAACATCCTAACTCAATATAGCATCTAGTCCTCAGAAAATCATTCACCTTTACCCGTGCTGGATAATAACTAAACCTCAATAGTGGGAGAGTGGAAAGCCATGACTAATACACTACAACAGTTATCAAAAGCGACTTTTCCTTGCAGGCAATTCAACCCTTGATTGAAGTTTAAACTTAGAAAATGAAGAACACCTTTTAACATTCTAAATTTCATCTGACAGAGACGAGATTTTTATTCAGCGTCTGAACTGGGTTTAAACGCAGATGGAAGATGAAGGAACAATGCTCCGACACCCCCTGACATCTAATTCCTCCCATCAGTGGAGACACAATCTTCCTGCTGAACAGACCCGTACCCTCGAGGAGAAAACGTGCTGAGAATTGCCTTAAATGCATCCTTTCAAAGTACCGTCTCCAGTCAGACTTGGGAAAGAAAGTGTTTAAAGCCAATTAAACCACAAAGGTTTATGCAAATCTGGAACGTTCTGTACCAGGGATAGAAGACAGGCCATCAAGACGGCTTGTAAGGCTCATTAAAGAGAGCATAAGGATGTCCTACATTATTTGGACCTGTGTGTAACCGTTTGTAAGCAATACCTCAAAGGTTAATGAGTAATAGAATCATATAATCCCACAGTACAGAAGGAGGCCATTCAGCCCATCAAGTCTGTACCGACAACAATCCCACCCAGGCCCTATCCCCATAGCCCCATGCATTTACCCTAGCTAGTCCCCCTGACACTAAGGGGCAATTTAGCATAGCCAATCCACCTAACCCACACCTCTTTGGACTGTGGGAGGAAACCAGAGCACCCGGAGGAAGCCCACGCAGACACGGGGAGAAAGTGCAAACTCTGCACAGTCACCCGAGGCCGGAATTGAACCCAGGTCCCTGGTACTGTGAGGCAGCAGTGCTAACCACTGTGCTATCGTGCCGCCCATAGAATGTAGAATAATGCCTTGTAAAATCCGAACGGCTGCAGGAGCTACAATCACAGCTGAACAGAAGTGTGCCGATTAGATGTACAAGTTCCTCTGAGATCGAGCGAAGTGAGACACAAGTCAACTAGTTCAGACACAGCAAGGTAGGTGAATATACCCAGAAACAGTGGATCCAGGCTGCAGACTTGGGATCATCACTGTGATACCTCGAAAGACCAACACGGTCACCCCAGAGAGGAATACAAGGCGGCCAGTTCCTTCACGCCATCTCATAAGGACAAGCTTGTACAAGTTCTGGAAATGCTGCTCACTACCAGTTAATAGCTTTGAATCTATTCAGTAGACTGGCTGTTAACATGCCAGTTACTGGAGGAGTCTTCTGCTAAATTAATCTCACCAATTTGTATCAATCGCAGACACTGATCTCAAATGTAAATTTATAATTAGCAAGCAGTTAATGTTGAATTAATGTGACATAGCTGAACTGCCTTTGTAACTTAAATTATTTATCAATCAACTCAATCAAGTAAATTACATGGCTAGGAGTGCAGTGAATGTCCAGTCATGCAATGGCAGGCATGAGGAGCGATGGGACAAGCTTAATGGATATGTTCATTCCCTGGCTGCATTAACTCCTGGACATAGATTTCAGTCGATTCCCCAGTGTGGTGTTAAGGTTCAGGAGTTAAACATTGATCCAGAGTCATACTGAATATTGTTATCAGGGGCTTAAAGCCAATACAAAAATACTGTGGATGCTGGATATCGGGAGAAAAAACAGTAACTTGTTTTGTTTTGTGCAGTCATTAGCGCTCTCACTTCTGAGACAGAAGATTCCTGTCCATGACTTGAGTGCAAAAAAAAAAGGCTGACACTCCATTTTGATTTGATTTATTATTATCACATGTATTAGGATACAGTGAAAAGTATTGTTTCTTGCACGCTATATAGATAAAACATACCGTTCATAGAGTACATAAGGTAGAAGGATAGAACAGTAAGAAGTCTCACAACACTAGGTTAAAGTCCAACAGGTTTATTTGGCAGCACAAGCTTTCGGAGCGCTGCTCCTTCATCAGGTGAGTGGAAATTTGGGTTCACAAATAGGGCATATATAGACACAGACTCAATTACAAGATTTGTGAACCCAACTCTCCATTCACCTGATGAAGGAGCAGCGCTCCGAAAGCTCGTGCTACCAAATAAACCTGTTGGATTTTAACCTGGTGTTGTGAGACTTCTTACTGTGCCCACCCCAGTCCAACGCCAGTATCTCCACAGAAGTAAAGGAGAGGGTGCAGAATGTAGTGTTGCAGTCATAGCTAGGGTGTAGAGAAAGATCAACTTAATATATGGTAGATCCATTCAAAAGTCTGATGGCAGCATGGAAGAAACTGTTCTTGAGTCAGTTGGTACGTGTCCTCCGACTTTTGTATCTTTTTCCCGATGGAAGAAGGTGGAAGAGAGAATGTCCGGGGTGCGGGAAGCGTAGATGGAGTTGATGAATGGGAGGCTGGTTTGCGCGATCGACTGGGCCGAGTTCACAACCCTTGGTAATTTCTGACAAAGGATCATCTGGACTCGAAACGTCAGCTCTTTTCTCTCCTTACAGATGCTGCCAGACCTGCTGAGATTTTCCAGTATTTTCCCTTTTGGTTTCAGATTCCAGCATCCACAGTAATTTGCTTTTATCCTTGGCAATTTCTTGCAGTCTTGGTCAGAGCTGGAGCCATACAAGCTGTGATACATCCAGTGCAGTCTTGAGAGAGTGCTGCAATGTCAGAGGTGCTGTTTTTCGGATGACACCTTAAAGTGAAAGATCCCATGGCACTCTTTTAAAGAAGAGCGGCGGAGTTATGTTAGAGTTATGTGGAGTGCCCTGGCTGTTATTTACCCCCCAATAAACATCACAAAAACAGATTACCTGCTCATTATCACGTTGGTGCTTTGTGCAAATTGGCTGCTGAGTTTCCTACATCACGACAATTATATCTCCCTACTTAATTGGCTGTAAAAAAAATTTTGAGATGTCCAGTGGTCGTGAAAGGTGCTATATAAATGCAAGTGTTTCTTCATCGCAAGCTGCCAGATCTGTTGAGTATTTTAAGCATTTTCTGTTTGTAATATTTGCTTGGCAATGTTGTGTTCTAGCCCATAGAGGTGAGGTGCTACCTTCTGATAGAAAATTCATCAAGCAGTTTCAGGGCAGGTGATGGCCTAGTGGTATTATCGCTAGACTATTAACCCAGAAACTCAGCTAATGTTCTGGGGACCCGGGTTCGAATCCCACCACGGCAAATAGTGGAAATTTAATTCAAGAATTGAAAATAATCTGGAATTAAGAATCTACTGACGACCATGAAACCATTGTTGGTTGTGGGAAAAAAACATCTGGTTCACTAATGTCCTTTAGAGAAGGAAATCTGCCATTCGTACCTACCTGGTCTGGCCTACATGTGACTCCAGAGCCACAGCAATGCGGTTGACTCTCAACTGCCCTCTGAAGGACCCTAATAATCACATTTTAATTTGATGTTTTTAAGTTTCCTTTGTACTTTGATTTCTGTTCGGGCTGTTCCCCCTCCTTTTTGGGGAGCTGCCCCTTTTACTTTGTCCTGATTTAATCTGAGTTTGTTTACTTGGTTTGGTTTGACCTAAAAAGAGGACAAGGGCAACTAGGGATGGGCAATAAATGTTGGCCAGCCAGTGACACTCATGTCCCATGAATGAATTTTTTAAAAAAGTAATATCTTGGGTTTATTTTTCAGTGTTGGCACAAAATTCCAAGGATGACGAAAGCTGTAAACTCAAGTGAATTGCCCTGTTCTCAATTCATGGCCTTGCCCAATTCTATCCTTTGCAACCTTCGTTTGTACTAATATCAGTGACAGCGACCTCAGTCACCTTGGAACACCTTCCTTAAACTTGTATCTATGCCTCCACCTTCAAACATCCTCCCAAATTCACTTCCATCAATGCAACCGACAGTCACAATCTCTACCTCCTACTCATGAACAGGTCTGTTGTATTTTTTTTTCTTCACTCATGTGGGCCAACACTTAGTGTCCTAGGCTTGCTTGCTAGGCCATTTAAGAGTCAACCACATTGTTGTGGATCCCTGGCCAGACCTGGTAAGAATGGTAGATTTCCTTCTCTGAAGGACACCGGTGAACCAGATGGGTTTTTATGACATCCGTTTCATGGTCATCATTTAGACTTTAACTTCCATGTTTTTATTTAATCATTGCCCTCGGTCTCTGGATTACTAGTCCAGTGACAATACCACTGTGCCACTTTCTCCTTTGCCCTTATTGGGTGGCACAGTGGTTAGCACTGCTGCCTCAGAGCGCCAGGGACCCGGATTCGATTCCCGGCTTGGGTTACTATATGTGCAGAGCTTGCGCGTCCTCCCCGTGTCTGTGTGGGTTTCCTCCGGGTTCTCCAGTTTCCTCCCACAATCCGAAATATGTGCTGGTTAAGTGCATTGGCCATGCTAAATTCTCCCTCAGTATACCCGAACAGGCACCGGAGTGTGGTGACTCAGGGATTTTCACAGTAACTTCATTGCAGTGTTAATGTAAGCCTACTTGTGACACTACTAAATTAACTTTAAACTCTATTGTAGCCAACTTTAAGTCAGCCTCCGCAATCGCTCAGAATACTAACAGAAGCTAGGTTTGGAAAAAATAAATGTGTAAACTGGATTAGTGGGTGTCAAACTGGACAAAGTACAAAGGCTTCATACACTTAAAGAAATGTTCAATATACTTCAACCAGGATATTAGTCTTGACACGAGACACTGAATTATTACACATGGATGTGTGGTCCTCCAAAGTGAGTGGTTTCCAGAGCAGGCTGTACTTCATCAACAGAGGTATGGGAGATTATATTTATTATCTGAGTGAGGAGAAGGAATCAATTAAAAGTGAAACAAGTTCAAAAGTGATTTATATCATCTTTTAACTGCCAAAACACTGCAATAAATCATGGCTGCAGTGATCATGAAGCTAACACTCTGCAGTTACTATTTTCCAATGTTTACTGAGATTAATGTTCAAAGGACATTCTCCACTTTGAGTTGGAGAGTTTTAATTGGAACTGAATTGACACTAAATTAACTGTCTTCCTTCTTTCCTCATGCCTCAACTGCCTTGGATAATGAGTAACTGAATCCTGCCAACCCCGGAGGACCTAATGTACAATCCCCCAATGTGTGCTAGACTCACCCAAGACAACAAACAAACAAAACAATTTCTACTTCTCTGCACTTTTGTAATAAGTTCCAAGGAGCTTTCATTTCCTCTGTGCTAATGTTTAGAGCAGCGCATACATTCAGATTGCATTTCAAACTACTTACTCGACAAGACCTACTGGGACTTGAAGGATAACAGAGGAACACACAAAGTTACAGGCCTCCAATGTAATGAATAGCAGCAAGTTTAACAACATGAGGTCTCCACTGCCCGAGGCATGCTCGGAAAGCACACTTTACCATTTAGGTGTAAGTCCTCCACAAACACAGCCACTTAACACAAGAGATGTCAAGCTGAAGGGTATCTTGAGTATGTTTCCCCAAGATATCCACCCCCAGGGATGTCAATGCATATGTCAACAATCATTACAGCAATGAGCTGAAGAATCTCTTGCTTGCGGAGGAGAGTGTAGATATTCCCATTTGCAAGAAGAACTTTTCAGGTCTCAACTTGAGATCAGTATTCAAGGAAACGCGAGAGTTCTTGTACCTTTAAACTCGATGATTGAACTCAACCGTTGAGTAGATGCTTCAAGATTGCAGATCTCCCCTTGAGACATTGTGAAATGTATGGTCAGGAGGACAGGGGCAATTAATGGCCCCTCTTCAGTCTACCCTCAGTAAGGGAGCATTCTCTGCTCGTGCGTCAGTCAGTTGAGTGACTTTTTAAAACGTCCAAAATACCATGAAATCAAAATTGAAAAAGTCGCAGACCTTTATAACAGTGGTAAAGAAAGACTCTTGTACTGAACTGAAGCAGACCAGAGAAGACAAACTGAAACTCTCAACCCAAAGATGATTTGTTTACACTTGCCGACATTCCTTACTTTACAGCGGTACCCAGGCCTGGATTTGATAAAATAGATCTTCACTCTTCTTTCACGCAATCCCTACAGTACAGAAAAGGCCATTCAGCCCATCGAGTCTGCACCGACTCTCTGACAGAGTGGATACCCAGGCCCTATCCCTGTAATCCCGCACATTTCCCATGGCTAATCCTCCTAAGTTACACACCTTTGGACTGTGGGAGGAAACCGGAGCACCTGGAGAAAACCCACGCAGACACGGGGAGAATGTGCAGTCTCCACACAGACAGTGACCTGAGGCTGGAATCGCACTTGTGTTCCTGGCACTGTGAGGCAGCAGTGCTATCCACTGAGCCACCGTGCTGCATTAGAGGATTGCCTTTTGTTTTCTAGTAAAGTAAAAGTTAAAAGTTTATTTATTAGCCACAAGTAGGTTTACATTAACATTGCAATGAAGTGACTGTGAAAATCCCCTCGTCGCCACACTCTGGTGCCTGTTCAGGTACACTGAGGGAGAATTTAGCAGAACACCCACTCTGCCAGCAGATAAACTGAGGGAGAATTTTTCAGTTTTGATTTCAATGCACCTGACCAGCACACCTTTTGGACTGTGGGAGGAAACTGGAGAAAACCCACGCAGACACGGGGAGAATGTGCAAACTCCGCACGGACAGTGACCCAAGCTGGGAATCGAACCTGGGTCCCTGAAGCTGTGAGGCAGCAGTGCTAACCACTGTGCCACGGTTCCACTCCAGGTCTGGGTAGCAGTGACTGAGACCAAAATCTTTTTCTTTAGGTTATCACCAACTTCCTGCCTGAGACCTATCCGCTGCCATTTTCTTGGGAGCTCGGTTCAGGTGGCCAGCTCTCCCTCTGGAAATAGACAGCAGTCTCAGAATTCAGTCTATATTAGGGTTTTACCATTGAGTTCAGATCCTGATGCCTGTTTGATGGAGTGTAGCACAGCACTCGGAATGCTGAAGCCACTCTGTACAGTAAGAGGGAAATGGTCAGAACCAGGATCACTTAGACTGGAAAACATCAAAAATCATTTTTCTGACATTCTTTTCTGAGCAACTGGAGTGCTCTTTCCCCCTTGAATAATTCTCTCTGTCGGCTATAAGCTAGGCAGTGGCATAGTGGTATTGTTGCTGGACTAGTAATCCAGAGACCCAGCATGATGCTCTGGGGACCCGGGTTCGAATCCCACCATGGCAGATGGTGAAGTTTGAATTCAATAAAAATCTGACATTAAAAGTCTAATGATGACCATGAAATGATTGTTGTAAAAACCCATCTGGTTCACTGATGTCCTTTAGAGAAGGACGTGGCACAATGGTTAGCACTGCTGCCTCACAGTGCCAGGGACCCAGGTTCAATTCCGGCCTCAGGTCACTGTCTGTGTGGAGTTTGCACGTCCTCCCCGTGTCTGTGTGGGTTTCCTCCCACACTCCAAAGATGTGCGGGTAGGTTGATTGGCCATGATAAATTGACCCCTAGTGTCAGGAGATTAGCAGAATAAGTGAGGGCTACGGGAATAAGGCCTGGGTGGGATTGTGGTCGGTATGGACTTGATGGGCCAAATGGGCCTTCACCACTGTAGGGATTCAATGATCTATGGCCGAGGAAATCTACTGTCATTACCTGGTCTGGCTTACATGTGATTTACAGCAATGTGGTTGACTCCTCAGGGATGGGCCCTCAGGGATGGGCAATAAATGCTGGCCCAGCCATTCCAGTGACACCCACATCCTATAAAAACTCCATCTGTACTCCCTGCTTTTAATCTTTTCCTGGTTGATAATCAGCCACTTCCACCATGTTTGTGGAAGAGGGCAGCCGTTTATCTGCTGGCAGAGTGAGTGTTCTGCAGCAGGAGAAAAGGTCAAACTGAAAAGGTATTGCCGTTAGCAGGCCCCAGAAAGCAAAAGTGTTGCTGTTAGCCGGCTCTGTATAGATGGGACTCAGGAGAGATCCCAGGAACCATTTGATAGCTCCATGCAGTAAGGGCTCCTGGGGAGCTGAGGAGGCGGCTAAAGATCTCAGGTTCCATGCTAGAAACGGGTTAGGGCTCAGAAAAAGTCTGGGAGCCATTTATAGCTTGGTATAACTGGGGTGATTAGATCTGAGTGAAATCCAGGGGCAATGTCAGCTCAGCGAAGCCAGCTACTAAATATCTGAAATGGTGCCAGTGAGTACAGGCTGGATTGCGGACTTGTAAATCCAGGGGAAAGGCATCTCGGGAGAGAAGATTGCGACCCTGGGAGGGGTGCCGTCATTGAGGCAATCTGCGTTGGAGCAGCTTTGAGAGAATCCAAAGGCTTGGGGCGGCACGGTGGCACAGTGGTTGGCACTGCTGCCTCACGGCGCCAGGGACCCGGGTTCGATTCCCAGCTTGGGTCTGCCTGTGTGGAGTTTGCACGTTCTCCCCGTGTCTGCATGGGTTTCCTTCGGGTGCTCCGGTTTCCTCCCACAGTCCAAAAGATGTGCGGGTTAGGTGGATTGGCCATGCTAAATTGCCCCTTAGAGTCAAGGGAACTGACTAGGGTAAATGCATGGGGTTATGGGGATAGAGTCTGGGTGGGATTGTGGTCGGTGCAGACTCGATGGGCCGAATGGCCTCCTTCTGCACTGTAGGGATTCTATGATCTTCGGAAGAAATTGTTTGGAGTTCCGCATTGAGGAGACAGAGTTTTAATGGGATTGGTTGACTCACAGTGGTTACTGATGTCTGGGTGGGTTGTTTAGAAATCCATGGGATCTGTCTTGGTTGCGTTTGTTCCCTATTGTACAATGTGACGTGTCTGAGCTCAGTTTGCCTTTTAATTCACACGTGCCACATAGTAACCCTGAATATTAGAGTAGTGGATGGATATTGTTAATGGTTTTACCTTTCTTTGTTTTATCTGACTGCCTTGTGTAATAAAGTTTATTTTTGTTTGTTCAAAAACCATGGAATCTTGGAGCATTATTGTCTCAGTAAGTGTCTTGAACCCCAAGCCGTGTCTAAGGGGCAGGGGGCGGGGGGGGGGGGGGGGGGGGGGAGTGGCAATCAGCTTCACGATCTTAACAAGGATGCGAGAAAACTAGCGAAATGTAGAGGCTTAGGGAGGGTATTTCAGAGCTTAGGGCCTTGGCAGCTGAAGGTATGGCTGCCAATGACGGAACAATTGAAATCAGATGATCATCACAGAATCACACAATTGTTAAGGCACAGAAGGAGGCCATTTGACCCACTGTGTCTGCATCATTCTCCTCAGTCAGGCAACCTGACTTAGCACCATTCTCCTCCTGCCTTTTCCCCATTCCCCTGTACATTGTTTCTATTCAAATAATCCTTTAATAAACTCTTGAATGCCTCGATTGAACCTGCCTCCACCACACTGCCAGGCAGCACATTCCAGACCCCAACCACTCGCTGGTTGAAAAAGTTTATTTTCACATCACATTTGCTTCTTTTGCAAATCACTTTAAATCTGTGCCCCTCTCGTTCTCGATCCATGGTGACACAGTGATTAGCGCTGATGCCTCACAACGTCAGGGACCCGGGTTCAATTCCCGACTTGGGTCACTGTCTGTGCGGAGTCTACAAGTACTCCTTGGCCGGAATTTTATTGGCACACCCGCCCCAGAATTGGAGCGAGCGAGGCTCGCAGAATGGCATCCTCCTTTGGCCTTGGTTGGGATCTTACGAGCCTCGGGTGGGCGAGGCGGTAAAATTACGGTACTTTTGTGTCCTTCTCTCCGTGTCTACGTGGGTTTCCTCCGGGTGCTCCGATTTCCTCCCACAGTCCAAAAGACATGCTGGTTAGGGTGCATTGGCCATGCTAAATTCTCCCTCAGTACAGCCAAACAGGCACCAGAGTGGATTTTCACAGTAACTTCATTGCAGTGTTAATGCAAGCCCACTTGTGACAATAATAAACAAACTTTAAACTTTAAAATGTCCTTTAGGGAAGGAAATCTGCCATGCTCACCTGGTCATGCCTACATATGACTCCAGATCCCCAATAATGTGGTTGATTCTGAAATGGCCTCATAAGCCTCATTTCTAGGGCAGTTAAGGATGGGCAATATATGCTGGTCCAGCCAACGATCCTGTGAATAAGTCGCGTAAAAAGGCAGAATAATCATGGTTATGCGGTTCTACTGCTAAGCCCCAAGATTTCAAATGGGACAGTCAGACTTTCCAAGAGGACCTGGAGCTGAAAGCAAAAGTCCCATTGGTTTGTACAAAAAGCAAAGACTCAAAAGCAAAGACAGGGATCAGTGCTTGGTCCTCTGCTCTTTGTGATTTTTATTAATGACTTAGAGGAGGGGGCTGAAGGGTGGATCAGTAAATTTGCTGATGACACCAAGATTGGTGGAGTAGTGGATAAGGTGGAGGGCTGCTGTAGGCTGCAAAGAGACATAGATAGGATGCAAAGCTGGGCTGAAAAATGGCAAATGGAGTTTAACCCTGATAAATGTGAGGTGATTCATTTTGGTAGGACAAATTTAAATGTGGATTACAGGGTCAAAGGTAGGGTTCTGAAGACTGTGGAGGAACAGAGAGATCTTGGGGTCCATATCCACAGAACTCTAAAGGTTGCCACTCAAGTGGATAGAGCTGTGAAGAAGGCCTATAGTGTGTTAGCTTTTATTAACAGGGGGTTGAAGTTTAAGAGCCATGGGGTTATGCTGCAACTGTACAGGACCTTGGTGAGACCACATTTGGAATATTGTGTGCAGTTCTGGTCACCTCACTATAAGAAGGATGTGGAAGTGCTGGAAAGAGTGCAGAGGAGATTTACCAGGATGCTGCCTGGTTTGGAGGGTAGGTCTTATGAGGAAAGGTTGAGGAAGCTAGGGCTGTTCTCTCTGGAGCGGAGGAGGCTGAGGGGAGACTTAATAGAGGTTTATAAAATGATGAAGGGGATAGATAGAGTGAACGTTCAAAGACTATTTCCTAGGGTGGATGGAGCTATTACAAGGGGGCATAACTATAGGGTTCATGGTGGGAGATATAGGAAGGATATCAGAGGTAGGTTCTTTACGCAGAGAGTGGTTGGGGTGTGGAATGGACTGCCTGCAGTGATAGTGGAGTCAGACACTTTAGGAACATTTAAGCGGTTATTGGATAGGCACATGGAGCACACCAGGATGATAGGGATTGGGATAGCTTGATCTTGGTTTCAGATAAAGCTCGGCACAACATCGTGGGCTGAAGGGCCTGTTCTGTGCTGTACTGTTCTATGTTAAAAGGGGTGCAAAAACCCTGGGAGAAGCAAGAGAGACAGAGCGAGGTTATAAAAAAAGGTGAGAGGTGGGGCGGCACAGTTGCACAGTGGTTAGCACTGCTGCCTCACAGCTCCAGGGACCTGGGTTCGAATCCCGGCTCGGGTCACTGTCTGTGCAGAGTTTGCACATTCTCCTTGTGTCTGCGTGGGTTTCCTCCGGGTGCTCCGGTTTCCTCCCGCAGTCCAAAGATGTGCAGGTTAGATGCATTGGCCACCCTAAATTGCCACTTAGTGTCCCAGGATGTGTAGGTTAGAGGGATTAGCGGGGTAAATATGTGGAGTTACAGGGAATGTTATCAGTGCAGACTCGATGGGCCGAATGGCCTCCTTCAGCACTGTAGGGTTTCTATGACAGGGAGAAGTTAAAAATGAAGTTCCCCATAAGAGAAGAAGACAGAAGCATGCAGACTACCTCACAGACAGTCACCCAAGCCAGGAATCGAACCTGGGTCCCTGGCGCTGTGAGGCTGCAGTGCTAACCACTGTGCCGCCCATTAGTGACCCGGATGGATTCAATGGTTTCACGGGCAAATTTTGACTCCAGATTTTTTTTTACTAAATTCAAATTTCACCATCTGCCTTGGTGGGATTCGAACCTGGGTCCCCAGAGTATTATCCTGGGTCTCTGGATTGCTAGTCCAGTATAACCATAGTTATTCTGCTGGATAACATAAGTGGTAAATGTGCGCATGTCAGTCTAAATACATTTAGCCACCTGAACACGTTGTACAAGTTGCAGGACTACTCGCTGCAATGAGGACACCGCAGATCATTCTAAACATACACGTTGCAGGTTACACTAAGCACAGTGTACGGGTCACTGTAAACACACGCAATGCGGCTATCATGCTACAAATAGGATCTGGAATGCGCGTACGTGGGCGATGATATAAGTGGTATTAGAACAAGTTACCTGACACAGGCAAATGACAAATCGTGTGAATTTATGCGTTAAAGGACTGCCACTTCATCAAGATCCTGACAGCTGAATCACTCATTGCAACAAATCCACTTGCTGCCATCAGCACCTCAGCCACTGAGAAGTCGGTGGCTCAGGAGGACACGATGTCTGTGGTGCTTAAAAAAAAGGGACTATAAACAAATGAACAATATCTTTTTCTGTATTTATTCACGGGATGTTGAGCATCACTGGCTGGGCCAGCATATTTTGCCCACCCTTAACTGCCCTAGGAATGAGGCTTACGAGACCATTTAATAGTCAAACACATTGCTGTGGATCTGGAGTCACATGTAGGCCAGACTAGGTAAGGACAGCAGATTCCCTTCCCTAAAGGACATTAGTGAACCAGATGGGCTTTTACAGCAATGGTTTCATTCAGTAATGAGGAAGGATGTCCTTGCTATTGAGGTAGTACAGGGTAGGTTACCAGGTTGATTCCTGGGATGGCAGGTCTGTCATATGAGTACTCCAAAGAGTACAGGCCCAACCTACTCAACCTTTCCTCATATGAAGATCCCTCCATACTCGGGATCAACCCAGTGAACCTGGACTGCCTCCAATGCCGGTCTACAACTTCATGAACAGTGCTGCACTTTTGCTTTCAGCCTCACCGCGATCTGAACTAAATAACCCTTGAAGCAAATGATCATGTGGTTCATCCATATCATCACACCCTCCCACATATCCAGGAGATGGAGAGCCATTACAGTTGACTATATGGCTCTGTTGGGAAGAGTGAAATTGAAACCAAGCCAGGGAAAGGCCACAAGAGACTGGGGATGAAAGCAAAATCCATCACACAAACCAGCCTCCCATCCATTGACTCTGTCTACAATTCCTGCTGCCTCGGCAAAGCAACCAGCATAATTAAGGACCCCAGACACCCCGGACATTCTCTCTTCCACCTTCTTCCGTCGGGAAAAAGATACAAAAGTGTGAAACCATGTACCAACCAACTCAAGAACAGCTTCTTCCCTCCTGCTGTCAGACTTTTGAATGAACCCACTTTGCATTAAGTTGATCTTTCTCTGCACCCTAGCTATGACTGTAACACCACATTCTGCACTCTCTCCTTTCCTTCTTTATAAACGGTATGCTTTGTCTATATAGGGCACAGGAAACAATTCTTTTCACTGTATACTAATACTAATAATAAATCAAATCAAATCAAAAATACTGTGGATGCTGGAATCTGAAACAAAAGCAGAAAATGCTGGAAAATCTCAGCAGGTCTGACGGCATCTATGGAGAGAGAACAGAGCCAAGGTTTCGAGTCTGGATGACCCTTCGTCAGAGAAGGGTCGAAGTGATTGCAAAGATGGACGGAGTAGTCCAATCTGTTGAATGGAGAAGAAGCTTAAAGGAAGGTACGGGGAGACAGAGCACTGCAGTCGCAGGTAAAGAGTATGTGTCAATGCTAACATTGACAAAGGCTGCCTCAGTGTGGTGGGTAAGCTACACATCAGACTAAGGACCTTCAGAAGCAATGGAAGAGATGGATACAGTAGGGATGGTACATTTTTTTTATTCGATCATGGGATGCGGGCATCCCTGAGGGCATTTAAGAGTCAACCACGTTGCTGTGGATCTGGAGTCACATGTAGGCCAGACCAGGTAAGGATGACAGATTTCCTTCCCTAAAGGACATTATTGAACCAGATGGGTTTTAATGACAATCGACAGTGGTTTCATGGCCTTCAGTAGATTCTGAATTCCAGATTTTTATTGAATTCAAATTTCACCATCTGCCATGGTGGGATTCGAATCCAGGTCTCCAGTGCATTTCCCTGGGTCTCTGGATTACTTGTCCAATGACGATGCCACTGCACCGCCTTCTCCCCATTTAAGCAGAGGATTAGTGCACACATGAAGTAAAGTAAAGTTTACTTATTAGTGTCACAAGTAGGCTTACATTAACACTGCAATGAAGTTACTGTGAAAATCCCCTGGTCGCCACACTGCGGCGCCTGTTCGGGTACACTGAGGGAGAATTTAGTACGGCCAATGCACCTAACTAGCACGTCTTTCGGACTGTGGGGGGAACCCGGAGCACCCGGAGGAAACCCACGCAGGCACAGGGAGAACGTGCAGACTCCGCACAGACAGTGACCCAAGCCGGGAATCGAACCCGGAACTCAGGCGCTGTGAGGCAGCAGTGCTAACCACTGTGCCACCCCAGATAAGGAGAAGAGGACACAAGAATGGGGGTAGGGTAGAAAGAGATAATTCGAGTGAGGGGAGGCTTGAGAAGATTGTAAACACCAATATAGATCAGTTGAATCAAGGAGTCAATTTCTGCTTTTTGTAGTTTTTAGCTAAAAGCATTTGCAAACTTGAGAAAGGAAAATAATTACAGTGTTATCTCTTGAAGACATTCAAGTAGCAAGCAGACCATTGCAACAACACAGGTCTGATGGCAACATCGCTGGAAATAAGAGAGAGCTGCATTTACTGATTGATAGTCTAAGGAGCTGCTGAAGGGATAAACTCAACAAATGATTGATTCGTAACCGAGCAGAAACATGGGGCCAGTAAGTCTATATTGCTGCAGTGTTCCCTGCATTAGACTTTCGCCCACTAGACCCACAGAGGAATCTTCATTATTCGCAAGTTTTCCTCAGATTGAATCAAGAAGTCCACCGCGAGGGTCGGTCAGAGACTTCGCATCTGCAAAGTTTGATCAAATGATAGTTAAATTTCTCTGACACTGAATTATTTTCATTTCATCAGTGGCTGCTTGTCTGGCGTAATATAAAATAATTAAACCTGACTGCATCGATGCCTTTGGCCCCTCTGAATAAATCATTTGACAACAAGCTGCTGACTCTACAGGACTGCAGTTATGGCGTGAGCAACAGTGCGTGTCGGGATTACAGCGTAGCATATGCTTCAGAGAATGATTCACTCTCCGAGACGGCTCCTAATCTGGCAGGAAAACGGATGTCCTTCGCTGAAGAATTTTACAACAGCAGCATTACCAAGATATGGAGTTATTTCTAAGGCCTGTTCATCACATGGTTTACTGACAGGACATTTTTAAAAATTCATTCATGGGACATGGGCATCACTGGTTGGCCAGCATTTATTGCCAAACCCTCGTTGCCCTTGGAGGGCAGTTGAGAGTCAACCACATTGCTGTGGCTCTGGAGTCACATGTGGGCCAGACCGGGTAAGGGCAGCAGATTTCCTTCCCTAAAGGACATTAGTGAACCAGATGGGTTTTCCTGACAATGGTTTCACGGTCATCAGTAGATGATTAATTCCAGATTTTTTTTATTGAATTCAAATTCCATCATCTGCCGTGGTGGGATTCGAATCCTGGTCCCCAGAATATTAGCTGAGATTAATAGTCTAGTGAGAATACCTCTAGGCCATTGACTTCCCAAGACATTGTGAAACCATTTTTTAAGGTGTCCTAAGTATGTTTTATTACCCCCATTTTTACCCAGTTATTCTCTTGTGATCATAGGACAGAGGAATAGCTCAGGGTGTTTTCACTATTGGTTGGTTCAGAGGAGATTTAATAATTGGAGGTTGTGTTAAAGTAAATCTTCAATAACTGGTCCTTTTACTGATTTGGTGCATTGGTAACTCAAGAGCAAGGATTTAAGATCCCTACCTAAAGAAGGAGTGTGCAAGGAAAGCAGATTTATTTTATTATACAGAGTCCAATCTATTTATGTGCGTATATAATCATCGTAAAATACCGCCAGTGCAGAAGGAGGCCATTTGGCCCATCGAGTCTGCACCGACCGTCATCCCACCCAGCTCCTATCCCCGTAACCCCACATATTTACCCTGCTAATCCCCCAACACTAAGGGACAATTTAGCATGGCCAATCAACCCAACCCGCACATCTTTGGACTCTGGGAGGAAACCGGAGCACCCGGAGGAAACCCATGCAGGCACGGAGAGAATGCACAAACTCCACACAGACAGTGACCCAAGCCGGGAATTGAACCCAGGTTCCTGGCACTGTGAGGCACCAGTGCTAACCACTGTGCCACCATGCCAAATAACCTCTTTCTGTACTGTAAAATCTTAACCTTAGTAAATTCACTTAAATTACTTTGAAAGCACCTTCCTTCCCTGCGATCTCTTCCACCAAGACAGACATGAAGCAATAATGAGACCACCGGTATCTCCGAGATCCACTCCAGAGGCTCAGTTTTACACGCCTCACACCAACCCACCCCACCAACCACTCTGGCAGCTAGATGGCTATGGTTTTCGGAGGTCAATCATCTTAGCCCTGGGTCATCACTGGAGGGCTTCCTCCGGGTAGAGTCTTTCGCTGTTTCATCAATGATCTTCCTCCAATCGTAAGGTCAGAGTGGGGATGTTCACCGATGATTGCGCAGTGCTTAGTACCAGATGCAACTCCTCAGATACTGAGGTCATCCGTGCCCAAATGCAGCAGGAACTGACCACATAGAGACTTGGGATGATAAGTTGCAAATACCAGAAAATGACCCTCTCCATTGAGAGAATCAAACCATCTCCCCACGACATTAATTGGGCATTCCCGTCACTGCAACACTATATTCTGTACCCTCTCCTTTCCATCTCCCCTTTGTACTCTAGGAAATTTGGCATGTCAGCTACGACTCTCACCAACCTTTACAGATGCACTATAGAAAGCGTTCTTTCTGGTTATATCACAGCTTGGTATGGCTCCTGCTCTGCCCAAGACTGCAAGAAACTACAAAGAGTCGTGAATGTAGCCCAGTCCATCACGCAAGCCAGCCTTCCATCCATTGACTCCGTCTACACTTCCCGCTGCCTCGGCAAAGCAGCCAGCATAATTAAGGATCCCACACAGCCCGGATATTCTCTCTTCCACCTTCTTCCGTCGGGAAAAAGATACAAAAGTCTGAAGTCACGTACCAACCGACTCAAGAACAGCTTTTTCCCTGCTGCCATCAGACTTTTGAATGGACCTACCTCGCATTAAGTTGATCTTTCTCTACACCCTAGCTATGACTCTCTCCTTCTCTATGAATGGTATGTTTTGTCTGTATAGTGCGCAAGAAACAATACTTTTAGCTGTATATTAATACATGTGATAATAATACATCAAATCAAATCAAATACTCTATGAAGAGTATGCTTTGTCTGTGTAGTGCGCAAGAAAAAATACTTTCCATTGTATACCAATACACATGACAAATAAATCAGATCAAATCAAATCAAATGAATACCACTCTATCAACATCTTGGAGAGTTACCATTTAAATACTGTGACTACACAGCAGGTCAGAGGTTGAAAATTCTGAGGCAAACAACTCACCTCCTGACTCCCCAAAGCCTGTCCACCATCTACAAGGCACAAGTCAGGAGTGTGATAGAGCATCCTCCATTTGCCCAGATGAGTGCAGCTCCAACAAGGCTCAAGAAGCTCGACACCATCCAGGACAAAGCAGCCCACTTGAATTGTACCCTATCCACAACCTCAAACATTCATCCCCTTCATCGCTGGCACACTTGCAGCAGTGCATGCCAGCTCCAAGATATGGCTGCGTCAATTTGCTAAGCCTCTTTCAACAGTATCTTCCAAAGCTACAACCTTTACTGCCTAGAAGAACAATGGCAGAGGACCAATTGGGACATCAGCAACTGCAGGTTCCCTTCCAAGTCATTCACCATCCCGGCTTGCAGCTATATCATTCCTCCTTAACTGTGTAGGTGTACCTACACCACAGTCGTTCAAAGAGGGGGCTCCCCACCGCCTCCTCAAGGGCAATTAGGGATGGGCAATAAATGCTGGCCTTGTCAGTGACTCTCACACTCCAAGAACGATGTGAAAAAGGGAGGGAACTCAACAGCGCATCCTCTGGAGAAGCAGAGAATAACTGACAGCGAGTTCGGCATTTCCATGTTTAACTGCACATTTGCCGACTCCAGAGGTTTCAGATGAGTAATGACAATGAGTGCTGACATTTGCACTGTCACTACTATCACAAAATCCAGGCCAAGTAAGTTAAACAGAATTACACAGATACAGCTTGGTATGGCTCCTGTTCTGACCAAGACCACAAGAAATGACAAAGGGTTGTGAACGTAGCCCAATCCATCACACAAACCAGCCTCCCATCCATTAACTCTGTCTACACTTCCCGCTGCCTCGGAAAGGCAACCAGAGTAATTAAGGATCCCACGCACCCCAGACATTCTCTCTTCCATCTTCTTCCGTCGGGAAAAAGATACAAAAGCCTGAGATCATGTACCAACCGACTCAAGAACAGCTTCTTCCCTGCTGCTATCAGACTTTTAAATGGACCTACCTTATATTAAGCTGATCTTTCTCTACATCCTAGCTATGACCATAACACTATATTCTGCACTCTCTCCTTTCCTTCTCCCCTGTGTACTCTATGAATGGTAGAGTATTGCGTGCAAGAAACAATATTTTTCACTGTAGCTCAATACATGTGTCAATAAATCAAATCAAATCAAATCAAATCAAACATACTGAACTGTTTAAAGAGGACTTTTTAAAAACACAGTAAGAGATACTGACTAAAGATGGCTGCCACAAGTATTCTGTTGTCTGGAATTGTATCTGCACTACTTCTGAAGAGTTATTATATGGATTGCATTGCAGGCACGCCCTGACATTTTGCTCAAGAATTGCACACCTGGAGTGATCAAAGCCTACTTTAAAAAAGATTTTTGAAAGGAACAGACACGTCACCAGTATCTTTATGAGCTTATCTCTCCAGCGGAGACCGAGAGTCCAAGACAATGGAGAATTGCTGGCTAGCCAGGATGTACAACCAACAGACACTCAAACTCCCCCAGCGGAGGATAAAAGTTTCCTGTTGGTCTCTGCTATCCTGAAACGTATGAACAGTTTTGGGGATGAAACATGCTCTTGTTGCTGTGGAGAAAGGCAGAGCTGTGACTGGTGACAGGATTTTTGGGGTAAGAATTAGTTTTAAGTACTTTTCCGCGGGTGTTATTTATTTATTTAATTTAGTTTTAAATTTTGGCGCGCAACCGGCAGTGGCCGCGGGGTTTACTGGGAAGGGTCTCTTGAGGGCAGCGGAGTGAGACGGAGCTGAGTGAGAACTGAGGGGCTTTGGCTCATCGGGCTTAGGCAGAAAGGGCGAGCAGGGGTGAGTTTCTTATTTTTAAAAAATTTTATTTATAAGTTACTTTTCTCCGGGTACCTTGGTAGAAATAATTTGGAACAGAGAGGAATATTCTTCATTCACTTTTTTCCCTGTGTTTAAAAGGGCAATTATGACTGTCAGGCCAGTATGTTGTTCCCAATGTAGGATGTGGGAGGTCCTGGAGGCTCCTAGCCTCCCGGACGACCATATCTGTGCTGGGTGTGTTGAGCTGCGGTTCCTAAGGGACCATGTTAGGGAACTGGAATTGCAGCTCGAGGACCTTCGCCGGGTTAGGGATAGTGAGGAGGTCATTGACAGGAGCTATCGGCAGGTGGTCACACCGGGACCACGGGAGGAGGGTAACTGGGTAACAGTGAGGAAGGAGAAAGCTCAGGTGATGGTGAGCACCCCGGTGGATGTGCCCCTTAATAATAAGTACTCCTGTCTGAGTACTACTGGGGTGGACAGCCCACCTGGGGGAAGCAGCGGTGGCAGTGTCTCTGGAGCTGAGCCTGGCCCAGTAGTGCAAAGGGGTAAGGAAAGGAGGGTAGTGCTAATTGGGGACTCTACGGTGAGAGGGTCAGATAGGCGTTTTTGCGGACACAGACGGGACTCTCGGATGGTGGTTTGCCTCCCTGGTGCAGGGGTCCGGGATGTCTCTGGTCGAGTCCCAGAAATCCTGAAGGGGGAGGGAGAGGAGCCCAAGGTCGTGATGCATATAGGTACTGCTGACATCGGTAGGAAGAGGGAAGGGGTCATGAAAAGAGAATATAGGGAGTTGGGTAGACAGCTGAGAAAGAGGAATGCAAAGGTAGTAATCTCGGGATTGCTGCCTGTGCCGCGGGAGAGTGAGAACAGGAATCGGTGGAGAATTAATGCGTGGCTGAGGGACTGGAGCAAGGGACAAGGATTTGGGTACTTGGATCATTGGGACCTCTTTAGGGGCAGGTGTGACCTGTTTAAAAAAGACGGGTGGCACTTGAATCCCAGGGGGACCAATATCCTGGCGGGAAGGTTGGCTAAGGCTACTGGTGAGACTTTAAACTAGAAAGGTTGGGGGGAGGGAATCGAAATGAGGGGACTGAGAGCGAGGAGGTTAGCTCGCAAATAGATAAGGAATGTAGACAGGGTAAGAGGGAGGTTAGACGAGTGAGGGAGAAGGGAAGTGCTCAGGCTGAAGGTCTGAGATGTGTCTATTTTAATGCCAGGAGTGTAGTGAATAAAGTGGATGAGCTTGGAGCGTGGATTGCTGCTTCGAATTGTGATGTGGTGGCCATTACGGAGACTTGGATGTCTCAGGGACAGGACTGGGTGCTTCAGGTGCCGGGTTTTAGATGTTTCAGGAAGGACAGGGAGGGAGGCAAGAGAGGGGGGGGAGTGGCACTGTTGATCAGGGATAGTGTCACGGCTGTAGAGAAGGTGGACGCCGTGGAGGGACTGACTACGGAATCTCTGTGGGTGGAGGTTAGGAACAGGAAGGGGTCGGTAACTTTGCTGGGTGTTTTCTATAGGCCGCCCAATAGTAACAGAGATGTTGAGGAGCAGATGGGGAAACAGATCCTGGAGAGATGTAGGAATAACAGAGTTGTCGTGATGGGAGATTTTAATTTCCCAAACATAGATTGGAATATCCCTAGGGCTAGGGGTTTGGATGGAGAGGAGTTTGTTAGGTGTGTCCAGGAGAGTTTCCTGACACAGTATGTGGATAAGCCTACTAGAGGAGAGGCTGTTCTTGATCTGGTGCTGGCTAATGTACCTGGACAGGTGGAGGATCTCTCGGTGGGTGAGCATCTTGGGGATAGCGATCATAATTCTATCTCCTTCACGATAGCATTGGAAAGAGATAGGGTCAGGCAGGCTAGGAAAGTGTTTCTCTGGAGTAAAGGGAAATACAGTGTCATCAGGGAGGAAATTAG
Source organism: Mustelus asterias (assembly GCF_964213995.1). Classification (NCBI taxonomy): domain Eukaryota; kingdom Metazoa; phylum Chordata; class Chondrichthyes; order Carcharhiniformes; family Triakidae; genus Mustelus; species Mustelus asterias. The sequence goes on along the minus strand of NC_135803.1, from coordinate 147,312,932 downwards.
ACGGGTAAATTGGAAGGAGGCATTCTTGGGGAAAAGTGCCGAAGGAAAGTGGAGGATTTTCAAGGAATGTTTGTCTGGAGCTCTGCATGACAACGTTCCGATGAGACAGGGGGGTGTTGGTAGGGTACGGGAACCGTGGTGCACGAAGGTTGTGATGAACCTGGTAAATAAGAAAAGAGAGGCGTACAGAAGGTTCAGAGAGCTAGGAGGTGTTAAGGATTTAGAGGAGTATACGCGATGTAGGAAGGAGCTTAAGAAGGAAATTAGGAGAGCGAGAAGGGGTCATGAGAAGACCTTGGCGGGTAAGATTAAGGAGAATCCCAAGGCTTTCTACAAATATGTCAAGAGTAAAAGGATGAGATGTGAAGGCATAGGACCCTTAAAAGGTGAAGGGGGAAAAGTTTGTGCGGAACCGTTAGAAATGGTGGAGCTGCTTAATGAATACTTTACCTCGGTATTCACGGTGGAAAGGGATCTGGGTGGTTGTACTGCTGGATTGCGGAGGACAGAAAGGATCGAGCATGTGGACATAAAGAAAGAGGATGTGTTGGAACTATTGAATGGCATCAAGGTTGGTAAGTCGCCGGGACCGGATGGGATGTACCCCAGGTTACTGTGGGAGGCGAGGGAGGAGATTGCGGAGCCTTTGGCGATGATCTTTGCATCGTCGATGGAGACGGGAGAGGTTCCGGAGGATTGGAGGATTGCGGATGTGGTCCCTATATTCAAGAAAGGGAACAGGGACAGCCCGGGAAATTACCGACCGGTGAGTCTAACCTCAGTGGTTGGTAAGTTGATGGAGAGGATCCTGAGAGACAGGATTTATGATCATCTAGAGAAGTTTAGTATGATCAAAAGTAGTCAGCACGGCTTTGTCAGGGGCAGGTCGTGCCTTACGAGCCTGGTTGAGTTCTTTGAAAATGTGACCAAGCACATTGACGAAGGAAGAGCGGTGGATGTGGTCTATATGGACTTCAGCAAAGCGTTCGATAAGGTCCCCCATGCAAGACTTCTTGAGAAAGTGAGAGGGCATGGGATCCAAGGGGCTGTTGCCTTGTGGATCCAGAACTGGCTTGCCTGCAGAAGGCAGAGAGTGGCTGTGGAGGGGTCTTTCTCTGCATGGAGGTCAGTGACCAGTGGAGTGCCCCAGGGATCTGTTCTGGGACCCTTGCTGTTTGTCATTTTCATAAATGACCTGGATGAGGAAGTGGAGGGATGGGTTGGTAAGTTTGCTGACGACACCAAGGTAGGTGGTGTTGTGGATAGTTTGGAGGGATGTCAGAAGTTGCAGCGAGACATAGATAGAATGCAGGACTGGGCGGAGAAGTGGCAGATGGACTTCAACCCGGATAAGTGTGTGGTGATCCATTTTGGCAGATCCAATGGGATGGAGCAGCAGTATAAAATGAAGGGTACCATTCTTAGCAGTGTAGAGGATCAGAGGGACCTTGGGGTCCGGGTCCATAGGACTCTTAAATCGGCCTCGCAGGTGGAGGATGCGGTCAAGAAGGCGTATGGCGTACTAGCCTTCATTAATCGAGGGATTGAGTTTAGGAGTCGGGAGATAATGCTGCAGCTTTATAGGACCCTGGTTAGACCCCACTTGGAGTACTGCGCGCAGTTCTGGTCACCTCATTACAGGAAAGATGTTGAAGCCATTGAAAGGGTGCAGAGGAGATTTACAAGGATGTTGCCTGGATTGGGGGGCATGCCTTATGAGGATAGGTTGAGGGAGCTTGGTCTCTTCTCCCTGGAGAGACGAAGGATGAGAGGTGACCTGATAGAGGTTTACAAGATGTTGAGGGGTCTGGATAGGGTGGACTCTCAGAGGCTATTTCCAAGGGCTGAAATGGTTGCTACGAGAGGACACAGGTTTAAGGTGCTGGGGGGTAGGTACAGGGGGGATGTCAGGGGTAAGTTTTTCACTCAGAGGGTGGTGGGTGAGTGGAATCGGCTGACGTCGGTGGTGGTGGAGGCAAACTCGTTGGGGTCTTTTAAGAGACTTCTGGATGAGTACATGGGATTTAATGGGATTGAGGGCTATAGATAGGCCTAGAGGTGGGGATGTGATCGGCGCAACTTGTGGGCCGAAGGGCCTGTTTGTGCTGTGGCTTTCTATGTTCTAAACATCAAAATGAGATCACTTGTTCTACAATAATGACTACAGCAGACATGGTAAACTGAATTTCTTTGGAATATACAGTGAGAAGACTTTAAGAACTGGGATTGCCAAGCAGAGGAATCCAGAGAAGCTGCTAATGGGACAGTAAGGAATCTCCTTCTCTCTCTCAGGTTACATAAAGCCCTGTCTCAATGGTCTAAACGTCCAGCACAAGAGACAGTGAATGTCCATCAGGAAGAAGGTCAAGAGAAACTCATCAATTTCTGGAAGATGGATTATGGATTAAAAAATAAAAATTTACTCCAGCAAATTCAGTTAGGTGGATTTCAACTGAACTCTGGAATTTTAAAGGAATCAGTTGACTTAACACGGCTGCAACGTTCGATGGTCTACAAGGACGAGCAAAAGACTTAGCCAGGTAATCTTTTAACTGGACTCTAATTTTTCTTCCTCCTGATGCCATTGCATCTTTCATTGTTTTCCCTGAGGTTTATTAGGGGAATACACACAGGGGAAGCAGTGGCGCAGTGGTATTGCCACTGGACTATTCGTCCAGAGAGCCAGAGCAAGATCTGGGGACTGAGGTTCAAACCCTGACAGGGCAGATGAATTCAATAACAATCTGGAATTAAAATGACCATAAATCACTGTCGATTGGTAGAAAAATCCACCTGGTTCTCTAATGTCCTTTAGGGAAGGAAATCTGCCATATGGACCTGGTCTGGCCTATATGTGGCTGTATCACAGCTTGGATTGGCTCCTGCTCTGCCCAAGACTGCAAGAAACTACAAAGGGTCGTAAATGAAGCCCAGTCCATCGCTCAAACCAGCCTCCCATCCATTGACTCTGTCTACACTTCCCGCTGCCTCAGAAAAGCAGCCAGCATAATTAAAGACCCTACGCACTGTGGACATTCTCTCTTCCAGCTCCTTCCATTGGGTAAAAGATACAAAAGTCTGAGGTCACGTACCAACCGACTCAAGAACAGCTTCTTCCCTGATGCCATCAGGCTTTTGAATGGACTTACCTTGCATTAAGCTGATCTTTCTCTACACCCTAGCTATGACTGTAACGCTACATTCTGCACTCTCCTGTTTCCTTCTCTATGAATGGTATGCTTTGTCTGTACAGCGCGCAAGAAACAATACTTTTCACTGTCTACTAATACATGTGACAATAATAAATCAAATCAAATCATTGTCGAATGTTAAAAAAACCCACGTGGTTCACTAATGTTCTTTAGGGAAGGAAATCTGCCATACGTACTTTGTCTGGCCTACATGTGACTCCAGAACCACAGCAAAGTGGTTGACTCTCAAATGCCCTCTGAAATGGAGAGCAGTTAGAGATGGGCAATAAATGCTGGCCCAGCCAGCGACACACTCATCCTATAAATGAATTTTTAAAAAGCTAATAAATTTGATGCAAGAAAACATAGTGATGGCCTCTTCACGGCCCACTGCATAGATAGTAAAAAAGCACATTTGAATTTGAAAAAAGCATCCACAGGGAAAAGACATTAAAAAACCCTTGTTGTGACCAACCAGGAAGGCTAGATAGAGGGGAGCCAGTTCACACCTTCTCACCATGTTGAAAACAACATGAACTTTTCTGCTTTAGTTACCGGCTCTTATGGTGTATCCTTTATATTGGTTTAGTTCAGTTGGATGGATGTCTGGTTAGTGATGCAGAGCAACACCAACAGCATGGATTCAATTCCCATACCAGCTAAGATCATTCATGAAGGCCCCGTCTTCTCAACCTTGCCCTCTCGCCTGAGGTGTGATGATACTCACCACCAGTAAGCTCTCTCTCAGAAAGGGGAGAGCAGCCTATGGTCATCTGGGACGATGGTACTAGGGTGGCATGGTGGCACAGTGATTGGCACTGCTACCTCACAGCGCCAGGGATCTGGGTTCGATTCCTGATTTGGGTCACTGTCTGTGCAGAGTTTGCACGTTCTCCCTGTGTCTGCGTGGGTTTCCTCCGGGTGCTCCGGTTTCCTCCCACAGTCTGTGAGATGTGCTGGTTAGGTGCATTGGCCATGCTCAATTGTCCCTCAGTATACCCCTACAGGCGCCGGAGTGTGGCAACAGGGGGATTTTCACAGTAACTTCATTTCAGTGTTAATGTGAGCCTACTTGTGACTAATAAATAAACTTTAACTTTAACTTTAACTTTACCTTACTCTCTGATTCACAATGTTGCATGTTCCAGTTTCCATTCCCCTATCAAATATCCTCTTAATCTTTCCATTTCCTCTTGAAATCGTTGCAAGATTCTCGTGGCTACATGCCGCTATGATTGTCAATTTCCATGGTTCTGTATGTTCAGATATATCCCAACCCCCTCATCATTATCCTGACAGCTACGTCTGAATCCACAATCGACTTCTAGCCTGCATGAATGACTCTTAGTTCATAAATGAATGTAAAAGCATTTCTTGGGGCCTTATGTACAGCAATCATGGCCAATTCGCATCAAACATGCCTCAACCTTGTTACTTTTAGCTCAGAAAGATCAACTTTTTAAACCCTTGTCAGGTATGCTCAAATGCGCAGTGATACTGAGGCTGGTCAAATTCACATCTCCATCAATTTTTGATGGCAAATATGGAAGAGACACACAACGTTACCAGCCTTAATGTTTGTATTTTGCACCTTTAGTGTCGTATTCACTGGCCTGAGTCCTCGTACGCCCACTGTCACCGCCAGCCAGAATGAGGAATTTGGAGTTCAACTAAATCTCCATTCACAGCAGCGGGACCGGGAATCCCAGCCGTGGGCGAGTTCAGAGAATTTCAGTTATTATGTCTACAAGTTTCTCCTCATTATATTTCTCCCATATTCCGCCAGAGGCATTTGGCCAACTTCCCCGGGCCAACCCTGCCCTCGCTGAAGGAAAGGACAGTTCAAACCAGTATTCTTATTTCCCCGTTTTACTGGTGTTCCATTTTAAAGTAAAGTAGGTTTATTTATTAGTCACAAATAAGGCTTACACTAACACTGCAATGAAGTTGCTGTGAAATTCCCCTCGTCGCCACAGCCTGGCACCTGTTTGGGTCAATGCACCCTAACCAGCACCTCTTTCAGACTGCGGGAGGAAGCCGGAGCACCCGAAGGAAACCCACGCAGACATGGGGAGAATGTGCAATCTCCACACAGACAGTGACCAAAGCCGGGAATCGAACCCGGGTCCCTGGCGCTGTGAAACGGCAGTGCTAACCACTGTGCTACCGTGACACCCTAAAGTTTTAAAATGTACAAGACCAGTTCAGACTTATTTCCCCGTTTTACTGGTGTTCTATTTGAAAGTGGCCAAGACCAGTTCAGACCAGTATTCTTATTTCCCCGTTTTACTGGTGTTCTATTTTAAAGTGTACAACATCAGTTCAGGCCAGTACTCTTTGCAGTGACTTCAATGAGGCCCATGAGGTTGGCCTCTTGGAGTATGAGCTCCCTGACTGAGGTCAGAATTGCCTGCCCAATCAGAGAGCCTCACTTGCACATAAAAATGGGATTGTCGGTTCTCCTGGCACTCTGGATTCTGACTTGTACCTGAAGTACTCTATGGATGAAGTAGAGTTTGGAAATAAAGGGAATCTGGTGATGGGTGCAAGCCTCTGAGGAGGTATTTCATTCTTATTTCACCGTTTCGCTCTGTTTTCCCTCTAGGTTGGTATTGGACAAAGTCAGCCCATGTGAAGTGCACTGTTTATCCAGGCGAATCTGTAGGCCTGTCTCCTGGCCTTGGGGCGTACAGCGAGCCACAGGAACATAATGTTTAGGAGATCAAAGATCGGAAGTATCAGGTGATAATATATTCACCTTCTCCAAATTCTTCCAGCTTGCATTTCCATCACTGCAGTTCCAAGAAATTGAGCTAAGGGGCCTGGAGTTATCCTTCCTGGTTCAGGTGTATTTTTATACTGGCTCAGGCTCTGGCCTTGTTCCGCCTGTCAGGAGAACATTGTCTCCTGTAAAGAAACTGAACCCTGGTGCTCGCCTGTCTCTGTCTCATTTT